>NC_039367.1:155445084-155505493 GCF_003573695.1 Papaver somniferum
AAAAAAGCAAGAGGTAGGTTTCAGAATTAATGACTTATTGCGATAAAGGAAAAGTGTTAAATTTTTTTGGATTCTTAATTAGATCGCCTAACCATAGAAAAAAAACTAATTTTGGAAGAAAAATTGTGCCACATGCCAGCATTCTATTGGAGGCACATGAGAGCACACAGAAGCAGGGGACAGGGGATCCGAAGCCATTAATTACAGGTGATCCGAAATCATTAATTACATATATATATATATATATATAATAGAAAATTATGCAAATGCATGTGGTTGATTTAATGAAAATATCCCCCTTAAATTAGGTGAATTAATTCAAGGAGGAAATATCTCAATTACAATCCAAAAATTGCTACGATAATGTCCTCAAATATTTATATGATGGTTGCTTCACACTTTGATTCGTTTCTCACACCATCATAATTTTAGTTTCTCATTTCACATTATAGTTTCAAGCTTATATATTCACATAATTCTTCTTCTTCCTCATTCTTGAATCATCACACTGAACCCTTTTCTCTCTCTCAAGTCTCAAACTCTCCCTAGCTCTCTGAACTCTGAAGGAATTCAATCATGGCAGGGGGATTTGTAGCGAGTGGTGAAGTAAGCAAACAATATAATGGGAGAGTAACACTATTTGTGATCCTTTCATGTATGGTTGCTGGTCTTGGTGGAGTTCTCAATGGTTATGATATTGGAATTTCAGGTAATTTCTTATCCTAATTTCTTTTTAAGATTGATTTTTTTTTGGGAAGACATTACAAGTGATTTTCAAGTTTTTGTCTTGATAACTTGTGATTGTGATAAATTAAATTGTTTCTTAACTGGTTTCGAGTGTGGCATGACAGTGTTTTCCAGATATTTACATATTTGAGTACAATTATTTTATTATATTTACATATTTGAGTACAATTATTTTATTCGGAAAATGAGTCATTTGTCCAAATATTTTTAAATCAAGGTTCAAATGGACGAGTAAAAAATAGTTTTGGTGAAATGGCCAAAAGAAAAATAGTAAGGATGAAACTGGATACATCCTGTGTAAACTAAAAATAAGAAAAAATATTTGAAAATGGGCACGATGAAACTGGTTATATCTTGCTTATTTTTACATTTTTGTCCATTTAAACAGTATCAAAGTCTAACTGTCCATTTCACCCAGGAATTGTTGATTTTGGTGTTTTTAACCAATTTTGTGTATTTTATTTTGACATGATCAATGGTAAATGTAATTTTGTAGATATTTAATTGTAAAATTTGATTGTGGGGTTCAGGTGGAGTAACATCAATGCCACCGTTTCTAATGAAATTCTTCCCAAAGGTGTATAGAAGAATGAGAGAAGATAAAAACATCAGCAACTACTGCAAATTTGACAGTCAGCTCTTGACAGCATTCACATCATCTCTATACCTTGCAAGTCTCATAGCTTGCTTCTTTGCCTCATATGTCACTAGTATTCATGGCCGTAAGCCCTCGATTATTGTCGGAGGAGCCGCTTTTGTCATCGGATCAGTTTTTGGTGGTGCTGCTGTCAACATTGAAATGCTTATATTAGGTCGTATTTTGCTCGGAATTGGTGTTGGATTCGTAAACCAGGTAATTCTTGCAACACTAGTCCAATTATGCCTCAGACGTATCTACTTTGCCTGAATTTACAGATGCTTAGGTATTTTCTTGCATTTTTCGCAGTCAGCTCCATTATATCTGTCGGAAATGGCACCGGCTAAATACCGAGGAGCAATCAACAACGGGTTTCAATTAAGTACCAACCTGGGAGTTTTATCTGCTAACCTTATTAACTATGGAACTGAAAAGATTAAAGGTAATTACGGTTGGCGACTTTCACTTGCCACGGCTGCATTTCCATCTTTAATTTTCACAATTGGATCAATTTTCCTCACCGAAACACCGAACAGTTTGATTCAACGCGGGAGTGATTTTAAGAAGGCAAAAATAGTGTTGCAAAAAGTAAGAGGAACTGACGATGTTCAAGCCGAACTTGATGATCTTATCGAAGCTAGTTCTGTCTCCAAAACAACAAACCAGAGTCAATTCATAATTTTCGAAAAAAGATATCGACCTCAGCTCGTTATGGCGATTGCAATCCCATTCTTTCAACAGGTGACCGGAATTAATGTGATTGGATTCTATGCGCCACTTTTATTCATAACAATTGGTTTAGGAACAAGTGCAGCGCTTCTATCATCAGTACTAATCGGTGTAATAGCAACAACGTCCACATTCATATCGATGTTTATAGTGGATAGATTTGGACGAAGAGCACTATTCATAGTCGGAGGCATTCAAATGTTCATGTCTCAGATAATTATCGGAAGCGTTATGGCAAACAAACTTGGTGATCATACTGCGTTAATGACCAAATCATACGCGTATTTGGTACTAGTTTTTATTTGTGTTTACGTTTGCGGGTATTCATGGTCATGGGGTCCTTTAGGTTGGTCAGTCCCTAGTGAAATATTTCCACTGGAGATACGATCAGCTGGGCAAACAATTGTTGTTTCCACTGGTATGATATTCACTTTCATTATTGCTCAAACATTTTTGGCAATGCTTTGTCATCTGAAAGCTGGGATATTCTTCTTCTTTGGTGGTTGGGTATTTGTTATGACAGTGTTTGTGTACTTCTTCTTGCCGGAAACTAAAGGCATACCGATTGAACAGATGGTGAGGGTTTGGAGAGAACATTGGTTTTGGAAGAGATTTTTGGGAGAAGAATATAGATTTGAAGATGGAGATGGACTTAGAACTCAAGAATGATTAGTATAGCTTTATTTTTCCATATATTTTAAAGTATTTTCTTATTGTAATTTTTTCGGATTTTTTTTTTCAGAGTTAGATCAATGAAATATATAAAACATTAATTGGCATCTAGTCTGCTGTGCAATAAGAAAAACTATGGAAGTGAATGCATGTTTAGAGAGTTGAAGTTAACTTAATTACGCCAAATCTGAAACAAAACAACCTAAGAAAAACCTAGATGGCGAGTTTTTGTCATAATTTCAATTTGTTGGGTTGAGTATTCATAATATCCACCTTCAACTCTGAATTAGATACTTCATAATTGTGATTTGGTGCTTGAACTTTGATAAAAGGCCATATTAGGAGTGGAAAGTCCATTTTGTTAAGGGAAAAAATACGGTTTAGTCCAAAAATCCATCAAAAAGTACAATTTAGTCTAGGCCGAGTCAATTTGGTATAAATTAGTTCAAAAATTATTTAAAAAATATGGAAAATACACAAATAACCTTCCTGATTTACAATTTAATCCAAATATTTACAGTTTAATCCAAAATGACTCTTGATGATGTCAGCAACTTTAAGTAATATAAAAATAATTAAAAACCAATTTATCTTTTAAACCGTTCATCCAACACTCACAAACTTTATACATTTGGAAAGTTCTTTCCGAGATCTTCAAAAAAAGTACCCATATGACTATATAATTTTCATTTTATTTAAAATGTTAATTTACATTAGTGTATACAACTATGTTTTACAGGGTCTATATGCAGTGAGTTAAAGTGATGCCTGTTGCATCAACTTCTACCCTTGCATGACCTCTAATAGTTAAAGTGACTAAAATCTAAATGATATGTTCTGCTAATAGTTTCCACCACTAATCATAAATCATTATAAAACTGAGCAACATATTCTTTCTTAGTAAATAAAATTGTAAAGATTATACCCCAAAGCAACATAGTCCAGTTAACTATTATCATGACTGCTAAAGATTATACCCCAAAGCAACATAGTCCAGTTAACTATTTATCATGATTTCTAGTCAATATCGAGAATACATATTCCTATTTATGGAAGGGTGAAATGCCTTTTTACGATTTAAGTCAGTACGAAGCAACAAAAAAAATTAACCGATAGGGGAAATTAGATTGAATTTCGACAATTAATTGGCGTTTTAAAACCAAAAATAAACGTATCATGTGAAGAAGACATGGAAACATGTTTCATTTGAAAAATAAATCCAATCCGACCAAATCTACAAAAATAAATCGAAGAAAATAACGAAGATATTATTGAAATAAACATGATAGAAGATCAAAAACCTTACCTACAAATCTTTGATGAAGAATCAAAACCAAAAATCGCATCTCTCTCGTCAAAATTTTTGCCTCTTGTCAAAATCTCAGATCTACAAATTTTAGACTATTTCTCTCTTCTGGCTTTCGGTATAAACAAAAACATTATTAGGGTATATTTTAGGTAATAACAAAGACCGGTTATTACTGGATCGGTGAAAATTTGGACCAAATCGTACAAATAAGGATTAGATTGTCCCTGCTTTTAAAAATTTGGACTAGTATGTACCAGGCTTGAGAGGGGAGGACTAACCTGTACAAATCCCAATAACATTGGGACTAACCGTCAATTTCTACAATTATATATACAACGTGGGGGCCAACGTCCAAGTGTTCGCACTCTCAATAGACTCTATGGGCAGCCGGGAAAACAGCCCCAAAAAGAGCAGCACGGCAGCACCTAATGATGACACTATAAAAGAAAAAAGAAAAAACACATAACCCTAAAAGAGAAAAAAACAGAAAATGTTGGGATCCTAGTCCCACATTGGTTAGATGAGGCTTAATTGGTAGTTTATAACTCAATGAGTTCCCTCTTCTAGTCAACCGGTTTTCGAGTTGAGTTCTACCCATGGGCTTATGACGACTTTAGGGTCGGTACCCTAACATTTGGTATCAGAGCCAACACCACGACCCATGCCCGCTACACGGAAGGGGTGACCTATAGGCTAGATTAAAGTGTTGGGGCACCTATGTATGGGCGTAGTTGTCACCCGCATTGAATACTGATAGGGGGTGAAGTCGTCAAAAGAGAAAGGCTACCTTCGAGTCAGTGTCGATAGATTGGGCCAATGAGGACGTTGGGTCTGGAAGCGTGGTGGGATGTTTGGATCCTAGTCCCACATTGGTTATATGGGGCTTAATTGGTAGTTTATAAGTTAATGAATTCCCTCTTCTAGTCAACCGGTTTTCGAGTTGAGTTCTACCCATGGGCTTATGACGAGTTTAGGGTCGGTACCCTAACAGATAAACCCCAGGGTTACAAAATAAAGGTCTTTCTGGTTTGCATGAAGTGATAAACTTCCACCTCTAGAAAAGAGATACTGATTCAAGAGAGAATTCTGAATTTATTTGTCAGAAAATATTTGAAATTCAACAGAGGTGTAAGGTAATTCTTCTAGCTATTTTTTTTCAATTCTGTGAATACCTAAGATAGGGTTCATGGATTTCAAAACTCAGAAGTTACGTGAGGCAGAAGATGAGATTCGCGAATTACCTGACGAAATTCTTCATCATATATTCTCTTTCCTTGATATCAAGCGTGTTGTTCGTACTTCTTTACTATATAAAATACGGATATACGTATGGAAACTACGGGAATAATATACATCTACAACTGGAGATTTACAACTCTTCGCTAAACATCGTAGAAAGTCCTATGTTTTACAACTGGTTTCAAAGGAATAGTTGTCGTATATTATCACTGCCAACCCTTAGGAAACAAGGGGTTGCGCTAAGAAAACAAACGACAACTCCTTAAGAAAAAGAGTTGTGACGACATTTAGCTATAACAACTATGTTCCATAAAGGTACTGACTAACCTATCACAATTTTCACAAGAATTGTTGAAGAACACCAAAATAAGATGATGACAAATAGTGTTATAAGGGAGATTCAAACATGAACCTACTGCATGGAAGTCTAGCTCATCAAGCATCCTTATAGTTCACAAGTTTTGTTTTTTTTCTTTTTTTTAATAAAAACGTATAACAACACTTATAAGTGTTGTTGAAGTAAAAATATAGAATGTTGGAAAAAATGAGGTTAGAGGGGAGATTCGAACATGAATCTACTGCATGGAAGTCTAGATCATCAATCATCCTTACCGTTCACAAGTTTTGCATTTTTTTTTAATAAAAATTTATAACAACAATTATAAGTGTTGTTGAAGTAAAATATAGAACGTTGGAAGAAATGAGGATGGGGGGATTTGATCCTCAACATCCTACATGGAAGACGATTCCGAGATCGATGTAGTTGAAGAAGATATTAATTAACAGAGTTCTTGGAGTTGGAGACGATGGAGGAGGAGATGGTGGTGATTTTAGTGAAGACGACGGAGGGGGAGATGAAGTTGCAGCTCTGTGAGGGAAAAAATGCTTGAAATGGAAAAGGAAAGAATAGATACGATAGTAATATGGAAAATGGAATGAAAAAGAAAATAACGGACGGCTTTAGATGTAAATGGATGGTTGTGATAAAAAAATTTCTACATCCCCTTCCACAACTCTTAAGAGAAGTTGTCATAAGGATTGACAAATTTTTCTCACTTATGCAGAATTTTTCTTACTTCTGCAAAAAATTTCTCACTTCAGCAAAAAAATATTTTGTTATCCGGTTCTGCAAAAATTTTCTCACTTCTGCAAAAAAAAAAGGGTTAAATCACTAACTTAGGGTTATTGAGATTGGGTAGAAATATCCGAAAACTTTTCAAGGACCAAAATCATGAACCCGGAAGTTCGAAGTTATTGAGAATATTCCCATGGAATCTTACCAAGGTTCGATCTCGGAGGTTTATTGAGATTGGGTTATAGTAGTCTGCTCCTGACCAGGTTTTGATCTCGGAGGCATTTTCTTTCTCGAAGTTGACAAATTTTTATGTGTTTAAGGTTTCTGAGAATATTCCTATGGAATCTTACCCGTGAATGGTTGGATTCATCGTTTTTGAGAACTGTGATATTTATATAGTAGTCCGCTCCTGGCCAGGTTTCGATCTCGGAGCCAAGGTATGCATAAAATATGTCAGAATAGGGTTTGTTTAAGGTTTCAGGAAATATTTCGGAGGAGTCTTACCTGTAAATGGATGGATTCATCGTTCTTACGAAGTTTCCGACTTATAATAGTCCACTCACGGCCAGGTTACGATCCCAGAGCCATGGTATGCATACAATATGCCGTAATAGGATTTGTTTACGGTTTCGGGGAATACTCAAAATGAATCTTACCTATAAATGGATGGATTCATCGTTCTGACGAAGTTTCCGACTTATAGTAGTCCACTCACGGCCATGTTACGATCTCGGGGCCAGGGTATGCATACAATATGCCAGAATAAGGTTTGTTTACGGTTTCGGAGAATACTCCAAATGAATCTTACCTGTAAATGGATGGATTCATCGTTCTTACTAAGTTTCCGACTTAGAGTAGTCAACTCGAGGCCAAGTTTCGATCTCCGAGCCTGGGATGCATACAATATGCAGAAGTAGGGTTTGTTTAAGGTTTCGTAGAATATTCCAAAGGAATTTTACCTGTAAATGGATGGATTCGTCGTTTTTACCAAGTTTCTTACTTATAGTAGTCCACTCCCGGCAAGGTTACGATATCGGACCCTGGTATGCATACAATATACAAAAATAGGGTTTGTTTAAGGTTTTGTAGAATATTCCGAAGGAATCTTACCTGTAAATGGATGGATTCGTCGTTCTTACCAAGTTTCTGACTTATAGTGGTCCACTCCCGGCCAGGTTTCGATCTCGGAGAATGGTATGCATACAATATGTAGAAATAGGGTTTGTTTAAGGTTTCGTAGAATAATCTGACGGAATCTTACTTGTAAATGGATGGATTCGTCGTTCTTACCAAGTTTCTGACTTAGAGTAGTCAACTCGCGGCCAGGTTTCGATCTTGAATCCTCGTATGCATACAATATGCAGAAATAGGGTTTGTTTAAGTTTTGCAGAACATTCCGAAGGAATATTACCTGTAAATGGATGGATTCGTCGTTCTTACCAAGTTTCTGACTTATAGTAGTCAACTTGCGGCCAGGTTTCGATCTCGAATCCTCGTATGCATACAATATGCAGAAATAGGGTTTATTTAAGGTTTCATAGAATATTTGGTGGTATTTTCAATGATGTTGTAGTAATAAAGTTCGTTAAGACTTGTGAAAGATGATTTTTAGACTTAATTTTAAAACTAAAATATGAGAAAACTAAAAATAATAAGTTGTTGTGCAAAATTATAGAGAGACTGAGGCTAGGATTCCACCATTGGTCGATATTAGTGAATTAAAACAATAATTATGCAACTCAGCATTTAAATTGATTCTAATAGTATTACCTAGACATGTAGATTTCCAAAAGAATAGATGTTAATCCAAGCATATAATATCAAAATACTAAATCAAGCATATTCTATCAAGAAAAAATACACCTAACTAATAAAAATCATATAATCAATTCTGAGTTCAATGCAAAAATCATGATAGAGTTGTTATAATTAATTAAAATAAAGATGTATCACTTTTACCAAAACAACAGCTTCCTCCATCGCCCCAAGGATTGGTTTTAGCTCATCATGTTGGAAACATGTTCAAAATTCATTTTTATTGCTCAAAGGAGGTGTACAAATGATGAAATGGAGAAAAATAATTAAAACCGGGTTTGTAACATTTATAATTGTTACAAACCGAGCTGTTACAAAGAACGATAGATAATAACTGCCATTGTCACTGTTCCTTTACGACTGCTCCAGGGGTGTCGTTGTTGCTGTAAGAAATAAGACTGTCTTCTAGAGTCCAATGTCTTCGTATTCTTCCTCTATTGCAGCAGCAGAAAAAATATTTCGCAGCTCTGAAATCGTCCTTGTTATGCTCTAAACTCTACCCAATCACTCCATAACCCCTTATACAACATCCCAGCACCGTAATTATACATATTAACAACAAAATATCTCGTCTTGATTGCAAAATATTTTTCATTATTCTCCATGCAGGGAACGGATTTTCTTCCTCTGATTTTGATTTTCACACGACTTGCAGCTGTCAAATCTCCATATTTATCTTATACATGCTCCAAATGGTTGCTTAACTCTGTCGTACATGTTTAAAACTCACTACAGCTCATAAAATCCCGTGATTGTCTCACTTTGTTCACGTACTCTGTGTTTTCTTCTCTCCGATGATGTAGCCCAAATTCACCGGTTCTGATGGACTTAGCAGACCTGTTAAGCTGAAACAGGCCCAATCCAACCGATTGTAGCGTTGTAATCTCCCATGCCTGTTAAGATCAATCAAGTCGAACCATGAAGTTTCAGCCATTGAGTCTACTTCTAGCACGCCCAAAAATCAAGCCCTAATCTGTTCTTCAACTGCAACAGTTTCCCGCCATACTTGAAATTCAAAATATCGAGGATGAAGTGCTCTGATCCAAAATATGGGCGCCTTTAACAGCTGGGGTGCCTGGTGGTGCCCTTATCCAAAGTGAGTGTGCCTTTAACAAATATCCTCTGGGGGTGCCCCAAGCAACTTTTAGAGATGATTTTTCCAAATATGTTTATTTCTCAAAAATACCTACAAACACACAAAACACCACAATAAGTACAAAATCGAGTACCAACATAGAGAAAGTTGAGGACAACTTTGACACAAAAATGTGTCTATCAATATTCCGAAGGAATCTTACCTGTAAATGGATGGATTCTTCGTTCTTACCAAGTTTCTGACTTACATTAGTCAACTCGCGGCCAGGTTTCAATCTCTGAGCCTGGTTTGCATACAATTGCAGACATAGGGTTTGTATAAGGTTTCATAGAATATTCCGAAGGAATCTTACCTGTAAATGGATGGATTCTTCATTCTTACCAAGTTTCTGACTTAGAGTAGTCAACTCATGGCCAGGTTTCAATCGCGGAGCCTGATTTGCATACAGTATGTAGAAATAGGGTTTGTTTAAGGTTTCGTAGAATATTCCAAAGGAATCTTGCGTGTAAATGGATGGATTCGTCGTTCTTACCAAGTTTCTGACTCATAGTAGTCAACTCGCTGCCAGGTTTCGATCTCGGATCCTAGTATGCATACAATATGCAGAATTAAGGTTTGTTTAAGGTTTTATAGAATATTCCGAAGGAATCTTACCTGTAAATGGATGAATTCTTCGTTCTTACCAAGTTTCTGAATTAGGGTAGTCAACTCGCGGCCAGGTTCCGATCTCGGAGCCTGGTTTGCATACAATATGCAGAAATAGGGTTTGTTTAAGGTTTCATAGAATATTTCGAAGGAATCTTACATGTAAATGGATGGATTCTTCGTTCTTACCAAGTTTCTGACTTAGAGTAGTCAACTCGCGGCCAGGTTTCAATCTCGAAGCCTGGTTTGCATACAATATGCAGAAATAGGGTTTTGTTTAAGGTTTCGTAAAATATTCTGAAGGAATCTTACCTGTAAATGGATGGATTCGTCATTCTTACCAAGTTTCTGACTTAAAATAGTCAACTCGTGGCCAGGTTTCAATCACGGAGCCTGATTTTCATACAATATGCAGAAATAGGGTTTGTTTAAGGTTTCGTAGAATATTCCGAAGGAATCTTATGTGTAAATGGATGGATTCGTCGTTCTTACCAAGTTTTTGACTCATAGTAGTCAACTCGCGGCCAAGTTCCGATCTCAGAGCCTGGTTTGCATACAATATGCAGAAATAGGGTTTGTTTAAGGTTTTGTAGAATATTCCGAAAGAATCTTACATGTAAATGGATAGATTCGTCGTTCTTACCAAGTTTCTGACTTAGAGTAGTCAACTCGCAGCCAAGTTTCAATCTCGGAGCCTGGTTTGCATACAATATGCAGAAATACGGTTTGTTTAAGGTTTCATAGAATATTCCGAAGGAATCTTACCTGTAAATGGATGGATTCGTCGCTCTTACCAAGTTTCTGACTCATAGTAGTCAACTCGCGGCCAGGTTTCGATCTCGGATCCTGGTATGCATACAATATGCAGAAATATGGTTTGTTTAAGGTTTCGTAGAATATTTCGAAGAAATCATACCTGTAAATGGATAGATTCTTCGTTCTTACCAAGTTTCTGACTTATAGTAGTCAATTTCGATGATGTATCATGTTAAGTTTGAAGTCAGAACCCTCTCAGAGCTTCGTGGTTCATATATTATATGCCATTATACCAAGTTTGAAGTTCGAATCGACATTGAGCTTCATACTTGTCGATTTTGATGATGTATCATGCTAAGTTCGAAGTTAGAACCCTCTCATAGCTTCTTGGTCCATAGTTTGTATGTTGTTATACCACATTTGAAGTTTGAATCGACACTAAGCTTCATATTCATCAATTTTGATGATGTATCATGCTAAGTTTGAATTCAGAACCCTCTCAGAGCTTCGTGGTTCATAGATTATATGCCATTATACCAAGTTTGAAGTTCGAATCGACATTGAGCTTCATACTCATCGATTTTGATGATGCATCATGCTAAGTTTGAAGTCAGAACCCTCTCAGAGCTTCTTGGTTCATAGTTTGTATGTTGTTATACCACATTTGAAGTTCGAATCGACACTAAGCTTCATATTCATCAATTTCGATGATGTATCATGCTAAGTTTGAATTCAGAACCCTCTCAGAGCTTCGTGGTTCATTTATTATATGCCATTATACCAAGTTTGAAGTTCGAATCGACATTGAGCTTCATATTTATCGATTTTGATAATGTATCATGTTAAGTTTGAAGTCAGAACTCTTTCAAAGCTTCTTGGTTCATAGTTAGTATGTCGTTATACCACATTTGAAATTACTTCATGACATATGTAACTAG
The DNA here is from genome assembly GCF_003573695.1 of Papaver somniferum. Classification (NCBI taxonomy): domain Eukaryota; kingdom Viridiplantae; phylum Streptophyta; class Magnoliopsida; order Ranunculales; family Papaveraceae; genus Papaver; species Papaver somniferum. The sequence continues at coordinate 155,456,743 of NC_039367.1, forward strand.
TCGAAATTCAAACCAGAAGCACAAAGAGAAAGCACAAAAACACAAAGAAACACACCAATTATCGAATTCATTTTTCATTTTCCCGATTCATTCTTATGTATTTTTTGGATTTTTTTTATATCAGAATGTCGATAACAATGTCCTAAATTTATTAATATTTTCTTTTGGTTTTTTTTCGTATCAAAAGTTCATAATTAAACCCTGAGTTCGTATTAGCACAAAGAGAAACACACATGCTTCTCAATCCGTATGAGCATCCAATATACAATCTCAACCGTCAAGATCTTTTCTCAATCCGTATGAGTGGATCAAACGAAACGTGGTCCGTCGGATTCACTCTTCTTTTTTTTTCTCTCTCGAAGCGTTTGTTATCTGTTTCTCTCCTGTCCTCTCCTCTCCTCCACAGATATCGCCACTGTAATATTTTTGTTGAGAGAAAAAAAAAATAGAGGGAGAAAAAGATAGAGAGAGTTTGATTCGAACAACTGATGGTGGTTGATTAGGGTTTTGGTTTAAATCTGGATTTATGTTGCAACCAAGAAGAAAAGGGGATTTTGCTGTTTTAGATGGCAGAATACAACTGAATCGAAGATAGGATGTTTACGAATTGGAAGAATAAGCAATTAATTGAACGGTAATGAACCTGCTGTTGTTGAATAGAAGATGGGTATTTGTTAATCGAGGTTGGAGGATGAATTGAGGGCCAGGGAAGAAGAAGAAGATGCATAAATTGATGTCTGTTGAGGTCGAAATAATGCGTTGGTGTTCTTGAGCATCAAACTTGGCTTCAAAGGTTCAGTTGTGGACACTTCCTTGTTTGTCTTGAAAACCAAACAATCAATTACATATGTGATGGTTTATGTGGATCACATAATTATTACAGGGTCGAACTCTTCACTTGTAGCTCGACTAATTCAAGAACTGGGTGAAGAGTTTGCAATAAAAGACATGGGGGATCTACACTTCTTTCTGGGTGTTGAAGTTATAAGGAAACGTAGTGGTTTAATCCTCTCTCAGCGCAAGTATATAGCAGATCTTCTCAAACGAATTAAACTAGATGGTGTAAAACCAGTGTCCATTCCGTTGTCTTCAAGCTTGAAGTTACGGCAGACGGGCAGTGATAAATTTGCGGACTGTACCTTGTTTCGCAGCATCTCGGTGCTCTACAATATCTACATCTCATGAGGACAGATATTTTAGTAGTTGTTAATAAGGTGTGCCAGTATATGCCCAATCCTTATGTTGAACATTGGGAACAAGTGAAACGTATTCTTCGATATCTAAAGAACACAATAGATTATGGCCTCCGTATACAACCTTCTCGTGATTTTTCTTTGCATGGATACTCAGATGCTGATTGGGCCGACTTCCTAGATGATCGTAGATCCACTAGTGGTTATGGTATTTACTTTGGTGGGAATATGATCTCGTGGAGCGCAAGAAAACAGAAGACAGTCAGCAAATCTAGCACTGAGGCAGAATATCGAGGCATTTCCATTGCCACCTCTGAGCTAATTTGGATTGAGTCATTGCTTCTTGAACTTGGAATCAATATCTCTGCAACAGTGTTGTGGTGTGATAACTTGGGCGCCACGTATCTTACAGCTAATCCAGTTTTCCATGCTAGAACGAAGCATATCGAGATAGATTACCATTTTATAAGAGAAAGGGTGGCTAGCAATCACTTGAAGGTGCAGTTCATCAGTTCACGTGATCAAATAGCTGACATTTTTACCAAGGGTCTTCCAACACCAAGAATTCAGATCTTACGTAACAAGTTGCACATTCTTAAACTCGGCACAACTTGAGGGGGAATGTTAACCATAAGAGTCTTACCGGCTCAAAACTCTCAACGGATTCAGGATGAATACCGTACGAAAAGGAAAGACTGGGTACTATCAGATAAGTCATAGGGTTTTTCAGTTAGCATTAAAATAGCATGCATTGCTTTTGAATAGGCTAAACTGTTGTAACAACTTCTCTGAGTTCTTGTATAAATAACATGTCGACTCCACAGTTTAAATGTGAAAGTTATTCACCAAAATCCATTTTCTAACTGGTTGAATCTGGAAGAGGCAGCAGCGAGAGTTTGATGATGGGGATTTATGAGATTTCAGTAAACACTGATTCAGGGTTAATGGGTTTGAGAGATTCATGAAGTTTTTGGATAAGCTGATGGTTGAAGATTGCTGGTGATTAGAACTGGATGAATTGGTGTTGTTGTGGAGCAGTATTATTGAACCCATGATATCGAAACAACATCTGGAGAACTAAAATCATCAACAGGAATTAGTGAATTGGAGAGTTTGGAGCAAGTGTTTGTGGAATTAGATCTTGTGGAGAAGGAAATAGAGATTTTGAAGATGAAATTGGAGCTTGAGAAGAAGACCGCTGTTAGAGATGAGGATGCAACTGAATTTTGGAGGAACAAGTGTTCTGATTTGGAGACTCTAGTCCTGGCATTGGAAATTGAATACTTAACAATGAGTTACGAAGATAGCTCAATATTGAGATGTAACAGGAGGTATTCAACCAGCTACCAGTGATGATACCTGTGAGCAATTCTTATTATATCTTCATTTTTATGATTTTTTATGTTGTTTGTTTCGATTGCTTACATGTTTAAAATTATGGTAACTAATTGAACAAATTTCATAGTTTCATCTGTTCTTGTCGAGTTGCCATTGCTGTTTTTGTTGTTGTTAATGTTCATTTTGGTTGCTCACATGTCTGACTTGTGATAATTGGACATAGTCCCCCAGAGGAATCATTGCATTGCATAGTCTAACTAAATAATTGATTAATGAATTATCTAGCTTGGCTTTGTGCTGTTTTGGGTCGTAAAACTGTCAGTGATACTCTTTTCCTCCATTTACTGGTGGAATTGAGGGGAGAGCAAGTTTTTCTAGGAAACAATGGCGCCTCCAGCTAAAGTTGCTACTTTCTCCTAAAAGTATTCATTGTTTAGTTAGATTTGATGCCAATGTTGTTCTTCTTTGCTAGAAATTATTTGATGGTTGCAAAGTCTTAACATATGATTGCGAATCTAGTTTATTGTGACTTTGTTTTTAATAATATAATCATTTTAAAAATGACTCTAGGTTGCTCCCTTTGCTCCTGTCTCACTACGTAATAGTCTTTGACGACCTAGATAGTGAATGTTGTTTATGGAATGATGGTGTTGTTTTAAGCATTCCATGTGGTTCGTGATATTCACCCTAGAAGGGTTGTTTTTGTCTATTTTAAGATTTTCAACTTTGTTATTGGTTTTAACCCTTTTAAATTTAAGTTTTCTAGCCCAATATGTTTCTGTAAAATAAGAGGTAAAATCTTGAATATAGTTGTAAATTACTGGTATGAAGAACACTATCAAACCCATTGACAGATGATGAGATATTTGTTCTGTTACAACTTCTAATTGTAGGTGTTTTTAATCTTATGCAGTAGCTACAAAGAAGGGCGACCCAAAAGCTCAGGTTGTGAAGGCTACAAAGGCAGTAAAATCTGGTGAGTCAACCTTGAAAAAGAAGATTAAGAAGATCAGGACATCAGTCCCATTCCGTACGGGTGAGTCATGCTTCCTCAAAAAGAGTTTTCTCTTTTATTCTGACTCCTGGATTCCATTTGTTTGATTAAATTGCCTCCCATGTGATGTGTCATGTTATTGAGTTTTGTAAGAAGTTTTATCACTCGTACTTAAGCTGTACATGTTTCTTAACGTGGACAGGGAACATGCGCCTTCAATCATTTTCATGGACTAAATTGACAGTATTGGATCAGCTCGTATAAAATGTGGAACTGGTAATGGTGATAGTGAATCGTATGATATCTTTCGATAAGTTGATTACGGATTTTTGAATTTGTAATTTAAGGTGGAAAATGGTTTCTGAGTCCTGTCACTGTTTGGGGTATGTATGGTAGGGGAAAAGGAGCTAGTGTTGCTCGAATTGTTCCTCATGCAGCTCTGCATTATATGGCATACGTCTGATATATTATTCAATTTTTTGTTGGTTCTCATAGTCTTCTAATTGTTGTTTGTTTTCTATGTGGTTTCACTGGAATTTTGGATGTTGTTTTCAGAAACACCCGATGTTAATACAGGAGATATGGATTTCTCGGTACGGTGTCAAATCCTCCATATGCATTTCTCTTAAAGTTTCCTTGATGATGGCCTAAACTTGTATTGATTTTGTTTACAGCAACTCGGCGGCATGGGTGGAATGGGAGGCATGGGAGGAATGGGAGGTATGGGTGGAATGGGCGGCATGGACATGGCCAGCTTGATGCAAGGGATGGGTGGCATGGATATGTCCGGCATGGGTGACATGGATTGCTGCGGAATATAGTGGTGTTGATGTTGAAGTGGTCAAGGATTTTGCATTTGGTGTCACGAATAAGACTCCTGAGTTTCTTAAGATGAACCCAATCAGAAAGGTACAGTCTTGTAGTTAAGAGAGAAAACTGTAGCTTAATTTTGTGTTTTCTCCTTATGTGTGTTTGGTTGTCGTGTGCAGATTCCTGTTCGTGAAACTCGAGAAGGACCTGTTTTTGAGAGTAATGCCATAGCACGTTTTGATGAGGCTCCACTCTTTTTTAAACACCTGAGGGATGATTGTTTTGCAAACAAGTATGCAACTTATTAGTTTATTTTCTTTTCTTTGCTCGCTTGAAGGAAGGCAACCCTCTCCTTGGTTCGTCCTTGATTGAATATGTAAGACATTTTTTTTTCTGTTTTCACTGGCTTATTCTTTCATCTCTTTTATTTATTTTTCTGTTTCCTTTTGATGATTGATATGCTATTAATTCAGTTTATTGTTTGAAATAGGGTCATGTTGAGCAATGGATTGATTTTTCGTCTTTGGAGGTTGATTCTAATTTGTCGCGCATGAATTACACAAGGCTTTCTGGCAGGTTCATTTGCTGGTGGAACCGCAGTTCTTTTCACTTGCCCACTTGATTTAGTACGAACAAAATTAGCCTATCAGGTGATGTACTTAGCTGTGGTGGTACATTTTTCTATCTAATGCAATTCTTCACTCCAATGGCTAGGTTTTTACTTTCTATGCAACTTTGGTGTAGGAACGTTTAAGGAAGGCAGTCGCAGCAAAGAAAGCCTGCACCTGCAGCGAAAAAGAAAGAAGAGTCCAGTGATGATAGCTCTGATGAGAGTGATTCCAAGGATCTTAATGTTTTAATGTAAAAATCTGATTAGGTATTTTTATTCAATTAAACATGAAGTGAGAGGGATAGTATTGAAACTTTTGTTGACATGTATTTGAAGAGAGGCTTCTGAGGTTTAAAACCTAACTTTGTTCACTGCCATTTTTTGAATGTGTGTGTTTAACACTGGCAGGTTAACTTGAGTGAATGTAAATGTGTTACACTGGCAGGTTAATGTCAAAGTGAATTACTTTCCGAAATTCGATTTCCGCTATAATTTTTTTTTCGAAATAGTTTTATGCACACAACTTCTAACAAGTGTTGTAGTTACACATTACTTCAAATATTACAAGCTGTAAGGATGTTGTGTTAGAGATTATGACTACACAACACAAAGGTTGTGACAGAAAGTTCTACAACTCTAGCAAGTGTAGTGACCGTAGTGTTCACGATACTAATAAATGTTGTCTTCCAGTTTTCGACTATACCAGCCAGATATTGTGAAATAGTTTCTTTACAACATAACTATGTCTTGTCCAAAATAGTTCCACAGCTCACACAAGAGATGTGTAAATCTTATTCATAATACCAGTATTTGTTGTTACATATGTTTCCACGATACCCTACTTGTGTTGTCCAAGATATTCCTACAACATAAGCAAGGGTTCTGTTAGGCTTTCAAAAAAAAAATCGAAACAGAATCACAACTTTGGGAAAATATTGTCGAATCATGAATCACATCATCCTTTACAACTCTTAGTCAAGTATTGTAGAAAAGCTTGGACTTTCTACAATACCCCATCTACACAATGCATAAAATGGAGTTGTCGTAGGTGTACTACAACGCTAATAAAGTGTCGTCAATGATGATTTTTCTTATTTTCCCCTCCTGCGAGAGATTTTCATCGTCGGAAACTATGAAGTTCATGGATTTTGTGGATAGAATCATCGTGATGCGTCAAATATACAAAAGTTCCATCTCAAGACGAATAAACACATGAATGCATTTACGGTTTATTTATGGATCTCTTATATAACAAGGCGTAATGTCGAAGAAATAAGTCTCGATTTGAAACTAGAAAAACCTTTTATTCTTCCCTTATCTCTTATTACATGCGAATCACTGACTAAATTGGAGTTAAGTGCATCCTGTGATATTCATATTCCTAAAAGTTTCTCTTTTCCGAAACTCAAAAGCCTTAAACTTTGTTGGATCAAATTTGCTGATGATTGCTGGAATGAACAACACTTTTCCAATTGCCTTGTCCTTGAAGAATTTTTTTTGCTAAACTGCACTTGGTTTGGTACGAAGAAATGCTCCATGCATTTTAACTCCTGTACTAAAATCTTGCAAATCGAAAATGATTCTTTCAAGGAAGATGGTTTAAGGGATTGTGATCTCAAGATTCATGCACCAAGTTTAGTATCTGTTACCTACTTGCATGGTGTGGCTAAGGATTATGACCTGTCCAACTTTATAAAACAAGATAGAGCAGAAATCAACTTTACTAAAGATGATGGAGAGGAAAAGACAGGTCGTGGTGCAGCTGTACGTAAGTTTTTCCGAGCGCTTTCACTTGTACAAAGTCTAACAATAAATTCTGAAACCCTAGGGATAATCTTCTTTCTTTCTGCTCTCTTTATATTTTTTATGATCTTTAGTTTACGGTCATTCAGACTCCTTAAACTGACATGCCTGTTTTTACTGCTTTGTCATGATTAGGCTGTCCTTGTTGCGGACGACTACGTAAGCGTCCTACCAACATTACATAATCTGAAAAAGTTGGGCTTTACTCTAGGACCTGCAACGGATGAACTAATATTTGCATTCCTCAAAGCAGCTCCTTATCTAAAAAAGGCTTCAATTTGAATTGGCAAGTGCACAAAACTTGGGTTTTCATTTTTAAACCATTTAGCCTTATTATAAGTTCTTCTTTTGATGTTTGTTTACTTGTTTTTATTCCAACTCAGGCGGATTTTTGGTTTGAGGATGACGATAGAGTGTATGATGAAACTGAAGACTTCTTTCGACACCTCCGGTCAGTTCAGTTCAAGGGATTTAGCCAGGAAGGGAGGGAGTGGCGATGGGCAAAATTAATTTTGAAAAGTGCAAAATCTTTGCAGAAATTGAGTATTCCTACTACTACCTATTGCAATGCGAAAGAGAAAGAAGTAGTTATATCGGAGTTACAAAATCTTCCAAGAGCCTCAGGGAGTTGTGTGTTTCAGTTTGTCTAAAACTAATAATAAAGTTATAGATTCCCTAGAATCAGCAGATTTATTTTGGTTTCTTATTTCTCATTTAGTGTAGTTATTTGTCGTTGAGCTTTGCCCTTATCATCAGTTGAAATAGAATGAAGAATTGAGTTTGTGAAACAAAAAGTTTACAGGAAACAATTGCTTCATGATAAAATATTTCAGACTGAAGATGGTTTAATATTGTGATCCATGCAAGAAAAGTGGTAGGAACATAATATTATAAATTAGCAACAGCCAAAAAGACAAATACAAAAGAGGCTGAACCGGTTTTACTTCAGTCAGTTTGGTTCAGTATGAGTGTAGTTTGAGTATCAGCTCTCTGCATCATAAAAGTTGATCGAGGAATGCTGATTTCCAAAGAATGATAACTACATGTTTCAAAAAATAGACTAAAACATAAAGAATGATAATTACCCATTCAGACATAAGCTAGGGAAATAAATTTCGTTTTGCATGCGATTGTCCGGACCTACGGCAGAGGAAATGAGGTGTAGCTGATGCAAAACATGTTCTTTCCCATATTTTTAACTCTAACCCCAACCCAACACGTCACCGTTCTTTTAAGCCACGTTCCTAAAATAGCTCCATTGTGGGCACTCAATTGGCAACCGAGAGGACAGACCTAACAAGAGCAGCACCAACTGAAAAGACTATAAAAGCACAATGGAGATAAACCCTAGACTTGCAAAATCACGGCCTTTCCGGTGTGCATAATTTAAGAAGTTCCTCGTTTTAGCTCGGATTCAGAGAAACAAATCAACATAGTCCCTAAGGTAATTCTTCCTCTAATTCTGTGTTTGTTTGGGCTTAGATTCGTAGGGTTTAAAATATTTTTTTTGGCATCAACAATTCTGTGATCAGTTAAGTTAATGGATTTGAATAAACAAAAGTTACTACCTAAGGATATAGTTTTCAACCAGCAATTGACGCGCCTAGGTTATTACCTCATTAGCTGCGTCATTGCCCCAAGCGCAAAGATAAGTTACTACCTAAGGAACAGAACAACATTGGTGAGGCAGAAGATAGGATTAGTGAATTACCTGACTCACTCCTTCATCACATCCTCTCTTTCCTTAAAACCAAGTCTGCTTCTCAAACATCTGTGCTATCCAAAAGATGGAATCATATTTGGACCTCCATCCCCACCCTTGAATTTGGATTCTGGGATCGGTCCAAACCTCGCCCTTCGTTACCGGAGATAGATAAATTCATGGATTTTGTGGATAGAACTTTTCATCTTCATGACCCATCATCAATTATTCAGAAGTTTGACCTCGGCTTGAATACCAACATGAATGCATCACGGGTTATATCATGGATCGGAAGCCTAACAAAGCGTAATGTCGAAGACCTCAGTGTCGCTTTATATCAAGATGATCCTTTTCCTATTCCTTCATCGATATTTACTTGTGAATCATTGGTTAAGTTGTACCTATATATAACTCCTAATATATATTGTCCTAAAAATATCTCCTTCCAAAAGCTAAAAAGCCTTACACTTAACGGAGTTCAATTTACGGGTGATTCCTGGAATGACCAACTCTTTGTCAATTGCCCTGTCCTTGAAGAATTGGTTCTGGAAGACTGCTCTTGGTTTGGTATAAAGAAAATCTGCATTTTAACTCCTTTACTAAAACAATTGCAAATTGTATACTATTATTATTCCAAGGAAGATGATTTATGTGATTATTATATCCAAATTCACGCACCAAGTCTAGCATCTCTTACCTACTGGGGTATTGTAGCGAAGGATTATGACCTGTCCAGCTTTCTTGCACTAGATAAAGCAGAAGTGAACTTTCATGAACATAAATCGACTAAGGAGCCAAGGATATCTCAAGGTGAAGCTTTAAGTAAGTTTCTTCAGGCGCTTTCACATGTAAGGTCTCTATCAGTACACGTTCAAACCGGACAGGTATTCTTTAGTCTGTATATTACGTAGTTTGTGTTATATGGTCAATCAGCCTTACCGAAACTGAAATACATTTGTTGTCACTGCCTTGTTATGAATAGGTTCAATCAATTGCATATGATTTTGTAAACAACCTACCTACATTTCATAATTTGAATGAGTTGGAGCTGCTTCATGGAGCAGCAACCACTAATAAAGAAATATTTGCATTGCTCAGAGCAGCACCTAATCTGAGGTGTCTTGTATTTGACGAGGTAAGTGTGCAAAAATTCTATTCTGTATGCCCATCTTAAATGATTAAACAACTCTTGAGATTACGATTCATAACCATTTATACCTTCTAAATTGTTATTTATGATGCTCATCTGCCTATATTATTCAATTCAGTCATCAGTTCTTTTGTCTATCGATGAAAAAGATGAAACAGATAAAACTGAAGACTTGTTTCGACACCTCCAGTCAGTTTTATTCGTGGAATTTAGTGGGGAGGTGAGGGAGTTGAGATGGGCGGAATTAATTTTGAAGAATGCAAAATCTTTACAAACGATGACTATTGAATATGGTACTTGCCATTCTAAAGAGAAAACTCCGAAAAGCAAAGAAGTAGTTATGTCGGAGTTGCTGAGTTTTCCAAGAGCCTCTTGGAGATGTGTGGTTAAGTTCATCTAAAACTTTTGATGGAGGCATGAGATTTTTAGAATCAGCATATTCAGTTGTTTATTTTTTTACCGTTAAGAAAACTTGTAATAGAGTTATAAATTTCCTAAAATCAGAATGTTTTCTTCTGTTTCTGTTACCGTTAAACTAAGTGTTTTTATTTTTTAAGCTTGGTCCTCGGCAGTGGATTTTCCCATGAAGAACCGAGTTTTTGAGACAAAATTTGGACACAACATGATACTTTAGGTTATGAACTGCCACCATCCCTGATCAACTGTATCTCCTATATATTGCTCTAGTTTATTTTCTTTAAAAAATTTGTTTGCATAAATGCTTTTGGTATACAACTGCAGATCCGATGATCACAAGTAAGTATTTGTGGTAGATTCTAGTAATGGTCGTAACGTTAGTTATGTAATCTACGTTTCGGTATACGTTAGCATCAAATACATGGAAAGACAGTCAAGTTGTGACCCGAGGCATTTGAGTGTTAGAGCTACGCAGAGAATTATGTGGAAAGTGTGGTGTCGCTAAACTATGATACATACCTAGGGAGAAAGATAATGATATGAACATGAGGAAGACAAGGAAGAAGAACAATAGGTGATTACCGGCTTAAGTTCTTGTTCATTACTCTTTACCCCTAAAAGAGTGATGATTCTTCCTTTTTTTTTCCCCAAAAATACTGATACTGAATGACAAATAAGTCTACAATAATTAGATATTTAAGTTTTAACTGATCAACATAAAAACTGATAGCTCTTTCTCCTAATTTCTTCAAGAACTTTTGCAAAATGTCATTCTTTTAGAGAGAATAATTTTTAATAGTTGGGGTGAGTTTTATACGTGCAGTCTATATAAATAAAGATCGGCTTTAAAAACTATTATTGATCCACCAGTCGTACAATTTCCTAATAGGATGTCAATTTAACTCGTCCAATCTTTTGAATCTCCATCAGTATTAAGAGTGGCGTTCATGAAATATTACTCCCTTTATTGTCCATTTGCACTATACCTTCTTTTGGTAAGGAGCCCAAGAGCTCCAAATGATTGTATGTACACCTTCTTTTGGTAAGGAGCCAAAAAAACTTGGGTGCAGGAGATTCCTTTATGGGCAGAGCTGGGAAGCACTATCGATCTGAAAAGTTTTCGAGCCAAAAAACTTGGCCGCAGCAATACCAAACTAGGCCTTAATCACTCACACAGTTACTCGTTTTAGTTGGGATTCAAGGATTTACTCTCCAAAAATGTTTTGATATTCAACGGAATCTAAGGTAATTCTTTTTCTAATCCGTTAAGGTAATTCTTTTTCTAATCCGTTATTTGTTTTGACTCGGATTCAAAGGGCTTTTAGATTTTTGTTAGGAAAATTTTACTTGAGTTAGGGTTTGTCGAAATAATCATGGATTTGAATACTAATCAAAAGTTACTAAAGGGAAAGAATAATAGCAGCATTGGTGAGGCAGAAGATAGGATTAGCTTCTTACCTGACGCAATTCTTCATCATATACTCTCTTTCCATGATATCAAGCTTGTTGTTCGTACTTCTCTACTACCTAAAAGATGGAATGTCATATGGACATCTATGCCCATACTTGAGTTTCCCTCTTGGGCAAGCCAAGTCTGTTTATCCGAGACCAATAAGTTCATGTATTTTGTGGATCGAACATTACTTCTTCGTGACCCATCATCAAATATTCAGAAGGTAAAACTTGAAACACTCATAGACATGAATGCATCTAGGGTTCATTCATGGATCTCTATTAGGAGAATATATCTTTCTATAGTTAGGAATTTGATATCTATGTAAACAGAGTTATTCTAGGAAAAGAATTCCTTGAGAGTCAAGGCAATGCCGACTATTGTAACCTATATAAATAGTTTGAGATTAATGAGAAAAGGATATACGATCCCATTAAGAAATCAACATGGCCTCAGAGCCTGGTTTCAACCTAAATTTTTAAGCTTCTTTTCAGCCGAAAAAAAAAAACAGAAACCCTAAAACTATTTTTGAGCGATGGGAAAAGATGATGATCCAGAATCGTCAAACACAAACAAGGCGAAGAAAGATCCAGTTTATTACCTAGGATCAAGTGATGGTCCGGGTATTATTATTACCTCGATCATATTGAAGGGAACTAACTATGATGAATGGGCTATAACCATTGGAAGATCTTTGAAAGCAAAGCGTAAGTTTGTCTTTGTTGATGGAATTGTGAAGAAACCTACTGGAGATGCTGATCAGGTGGAGGAATGGAGTGTTGTACATTCTATGATTGTTTCATGGATTACTAATACCTTAGATTCTTCTATCAGATCAACACTGGAGATTATGATGATGCAAGTACACTCTGGACGCACTTGAAGAATAGATTTTGTGTTGTTAGTGGAACCAGAACTTGCCAACTCAAATCTTCTCTGAGCGAGTGCAAGCAAGGAAAATATGAACATGTAGATGTGTACTTTGGAAGGCTTAATAAAATATGGGATAAATTGATCACATATATGAAGCCACCAAGATGTAGTTGTGGTCTGTGTACTTGTGATATTGCAACACAAGTCACTACTTTAAGAGAAGCACATTATCTTCATTATTTTTTAATTGGTTTAGACAATATGTATGGGTCGATTCGTGAACAATTATTGGCAAGAGATCCATTGGCAACGATTGATGCTGCATACCAAGATGTAGTGAATGCTGAGCGCTTGAGAATAGGAGAGGTCACACTGTGTAAAGAAGGACAAGATAATGTGATGGCCTTTAAGGTTTAACCTTTCCAAAAAGGAAATACTAGTAATTTTGTTACTAGTTTAAAGGTGTGTAACCACTGTCAGCAAGATGGACATACAAAAGATGGATGTTTTGAATTAATTGGATACCCTTACTGGTGGGGAGATAGGCCACGAGGTGAGTTTGCTTCTGGTAGAGGATCTGGTAGAGGTAACAGAGGTGGTGGTAGAAATAATCCTAGTCGTGGTGGTTTTGCGTATGGAAGAGTTGGAAGAGGTAATAACAACACCAATCCCGTTCGTGCCAATAACTTGAGTATGGCAGCCAGTCAGCAGTCAAATACCAGTGCAGGACCTACAGATGGAGCTGGATTAGTTGGAGTGACAACAACTCAACCTCAACAAGTGAATTTTTGAATTCAAACAAATCGAAAATACAATTACAAGGTAAGAAGAATCGTGACTCCTGGATTGTGGATACATGAGCAACAAATCATGTCACATGTAATTTAGATGACATGATAGGAGTGAAGACAATTAAAAATTGTGCAGTTGGTTTAACAGATGGAAAGACAACAAACTCTGATAAAATTGGAACCATTATTCTTCCGGGTGGTTTAAGGCTTGATAATGTCCTTTATGTGCCTCAGTTGAATTGTAACTTGATCGCAGTCACTCAGATGATTGATGAGTCTATTTGTGTTGTGCAGTTTACTAATAAATTATGTGTTATACAGGACCAGTGGACGAGGAAGGTGATTGGAGTGGGTGAGAGACAAGATGGACTATATTTCTTCTGTGGTGTTCCTCCAGTTAAAGTGTTAGCAGTTGGTAGGGATTCATACGAGATGTGGCATCAAAGAATGGGACATCCTTCGGAGAAAGTGTTGCAGAAAATACCAGTTGTGAGTGGTTCTTTTAGGAACAACAATAAGGCTTGTGATATTTGTCCACGAGAAAAACATCGTAGGAGTAGTTTTCCTTTAAGTCAGAATAAATCTGCTAGTTTATTTGAATTGGTTCATTTGGATTTATGGGGGCCTTACAAGACACCTTCGTCTTGTGGAGCTCACTACTTCTTGACAATAGTAGATGATTTTTCAAGAGGTGTTTGGATTTATTTGGTGAGAAATAAAACAGAAGTTGAGTCAATGTTTCTTAACTTTATTTCTCTAATTAAACGTCAATTTGACAAAGAAATCAAATGTGTTAGAAGTGATAATGGAATGGAATTTAATTGTTTACATGAGTACTTTAAGTCTAATGGTATAATATTTGAGACATCTTGTGTTGGTACACCTCAACAGAATGGAAGAGTTGAGAGAAAACATCAATGTATTATGAATGTGGCGAGAGTATTAAGATTTCAAGCTAACTTTCCAATAAAGTTTTGGGGAGAATTTGCGTTAACTGCAGCGTACTTGATTAATAGAACACCGACACCTTTACTTTGGAATAAAACACTATATGAGATTATGTTTAGAAAATTGCCTCCATATGATCAGTTGTGTGTGTTTGGGTGCTTGTGTTATGTGCATAATCAAAATAACAAAGGTGACAAATTTGGTAGTAGGGGAAGAAGATTGTGTTTCTTGGATATCTATTTGGTAAAAAATCATGGAAAGTGTATGATTTGGATACACACCAATTCTTAGTGTCTAGAGATGTGGATTTTTATGAACTGCAGTCCCATATGTTGAGATAAAAGATGAACAACTTCCCAATAATGCGACAACAAGTAATGAAGCATGTTGGAGTGATGATGACGATGTGGAGGAGTTACCATTACCTAGAAGTGTAATTGAACTTCCAAAAAGTGGTGAAGATATACATGATAGCTCTTCACGACCAATAGAAAGAGTAGAGGAAAATAGAAAAGAACAGAAAAAGGAGAAAGAATAAGAAATCGATCATATAAGATTCTAGTGGTGACAGTGAATGTAGTACACCAGCAGAGACAGTGGTAGATAACAATATCAATGAGATGGGTAAGGGAAAGCGTAAGAAAATTCCTTCGACAAGACTTAGAGGTTTTCTGATGCATACAGTTCGAGAGAATAGTCCATCTTCTCCTCCTTCTGCACAATCATCTACCTCAGGTACACCTGATCATTTAACATATTATGTTAGTTGTGATCTTTTTTCCGCTGTGCATAGAAAATATCTTGCGGAAGTTAATGCAGCAAATGAACCAAGGAGCTTTAAATAAGCTATGAAACATCCAGGTTGGCGAAAAGCTATGGATAGAGAAATCCGAGCATTGGAAGAACAAGGAACATGGGAATTGGTGGAGTTGACACCTGGAAAGAAAACATTAGGAAGTAAATGGATCTATACAGAAAAGAGAGATGAAAATGGAAATCTGGTACGCTTGAAAGCAAGGTTGGTGATGATCTTTGGTAATCATCAAGTTGAGGGTTTAGATTATAATGAGACGTTTGCGCCTGTGGCAAAGATGACAGCAATACGAACTTTTATGTTAGTTGCAGCTATTAAGAACTGGGAAGTGCATCAAATGGATGTCCATAGTTCATTTCTTCATGGTGATTTGGAAGAAGAAGTGTACATGAAGATACCTCCAGGGTTTGCTAAGGGAAATCCTAATATGGTATGTAGAATGAAGAAGTCGTTGTACGGCTTGAAGCAGGCACCTCGATGTTGGTTTGCAAAGTTATCGACAACTTTGAAGAATTGTGGATTCACACAGTCATATTTGGATTATTCACTTTTTACAATGACAAAAGTGAAGATGAAACTTAACGTATTGGTTCATGTTGATGATTTAATTGTAGCAGGCAATGATTTGCTTGAACTTCATAATTTTAAGACATAATTGGGTCACTGTTTCAGAATGAAAGATCTGGGGAAGTTGAAATATTTTCTTGGACTAGAAGTGGCACGGAGTAGACAAGGATTTTACTTATGCCAGAGGAAGTATGCTCTTGATATTATCATGGAGACTGGATTATTGGGAGCAAAGCCTGCAGAATTTTCACTCGAAACAAATCATCATCTAGCTTTAGGAAAAGGAAAATTACTAGAAGATGTGGATAAATATAGACGATTAGTAGGTCGTTTGATATACTTGTCTGTAATGAGACCATATCTTGCATATTTTGTGCATATATTGTCTCAATTCATGCAAAAACCAAGAGTAGAACATTGGGAAGCAGCACTGCGTGTAGTTAGATATTTGAAGAAAAATCCTGGCCAAGGTATACTTTTACGTTCTGATAGTGCTCTTCATTTGAAATGATGGTGTGATTCAGATTGGGCAAGTTGTTTATTGACAAGGCGTTCATTAACTGGTTGGTTTGTTCTTCTTGGTTTCTCACCTGTGTCTTGGAAAACTAAAAAGCAGCATACAATATCACGTTCGTCTGCAGAAGCAGAATATAGATCGATGGCAGCTGTGACATGTGAGTTAAAACGGTTAAAACAATTACTTGGTGATTTGGGGGTTCATCATACTCAAGGAATGAATCTATACTGTGATAGACAGTCAGCATTATACATTGCACAAAATTCAGTGTTTCACGAAAGAACAAAACATATTGAAGTAGATTGTCATCTTGTCAGAGATGCAATAAAAAGTAAGATCATATCACCGTCATACACTCCTACAACGGTGCAATTAGCAGATATTTTCACAAAAACTTTGGGGAAAGCTCAATTTAACTCTCTCTTGTCCAAGATGGGCATTCTTGATCTACATGCTCCATCTTGAGGGAGGGTATTAGGAGAATATATCATTTTATGGTTAGGAATTTGATATCTATGTAAACAGAGTTATTCTAGGAAAAGAATTCCTTGAGAGTCAAGGCAATTCCGACTATTGTAACTTATATAAATAGTTTGAAATTAATGAGAAAAGGATATACGATCCTATTAAGAAATCAACAATCTCTTATATAACAAAGCTTAACGTCCAAGAACTCAGTCTTTGCTTACGTCTAGAGAAACCTTTTTTTATTCCTTCGTCCCTTTTTAAATGTAAATCACTGACTAAATTGGAGCTAAATGCATCATCATGTGATATACATATTCCTACAAGTTTCTTTTTTCCGAAACTCAAGATCCTTGAACTTCGTTGTATAAAATTTACTGATGATGATGGCTGAAACATTGCTAATTGTCCCGTCCTTGAAAATTTGACTTTGGAAAGCTGCACCTTGGTTTGGTATGAGGAAACTCTGCATTTTAACTCCATCTCTAAAAGTCTTGGAAATTCGGAATTATTCCTCAAAGGAAGATGGTGTACAAGATTGTGATCTAAATATTTATGCACCGGGTCTAGTATCTCTTACCTATTTCGATAGTGTGGCTAAGGATTATGATCTGTCCAGCTTTGTAAAACTAGATTATGCAGTAATCTACTTTAATGATTATGATGGGGAGGAAAGGATAGGTCATGTTGCAGCTGTAAGTAAGTTTCTTCAAGGGATTTCACATGTACAAAGTCTAACGATAGATACTTTAGACCTACAGGTATTCTTCCTTCCACCGTTTCACATGATCTCTTTATGTATTAATGTATTATATGGTCTATCAGACTCCTAGAAACTGATATGCTTGTTTTATTGCCTGCGACGAATAGGCTCTCCACACTGCAGATGACTTCGTGAACATCATACCTACATTTCACGATCTGAACAAATTGGATCTTCTAGGATCAGCCACAGATGAATTGATATTTGCATTTCTCAAAGCAGCACCTAATTTGAAGAAGCTTGAATTTGACTTGGCAAGTGCCCTAAATTTGGGCTTACATAATTCATTCAAAAGATTTAAAGGCCTAGACAAATAAAACTCTCACGTTGAACGGTGAGGAAACTCTCACTTCTTATTGGCCGAAATAAGCCTTTTTCAAGCTTTGTGAAATGAGCGTTTTGGTGAGGACACTTGGTATGATTGGTTTAAAAAGAATAGAAAATCAAACAAAAAAAGGTAACCAAATTTGGGAGATGACAACGTAAGATTAGTTTAAAAATTTGACTACTTCTGGGAAGATCTTTGATTATGATATGTTTTTTATACCAAAAGTGCTACGATTAGGCCATTCCACTAACCTTCAAGAACTTGGAAGCTATGAATGCTGCGCTCCTAATAACCATGAAAAGAAATACACTACATACAATAAATTTAGAGATTTCATGTTAGAGTGATCAATAAGTTTGGGAGTTTCCTAAGAGCAACCACACTGGGCGAATATAACCAAATATTTGGTCAAAAAACGAGACATAGCGGACAGACTATCGATTAAAATTCGGACCAAAGACCAAATTCTAGACTATATTTGATCCAAGACCAAGACCAAAACCTAATATAGTCGAGCGAACCTATAATTAACGCCCCACCACCAGGCGGGTGTATAGTTAATGCCGCACACCAGGCATGCATAAAATCCCTGCCCCACACCAGGCGTACTTTATACCTCCGCCCCAATTTTCTTTTTTTTTCTTTTGGGTGGAGCGGGGTTTATACCTCCGCCCCACTCTTTTTTTTATACTTTATATATATGGGGCGGGCTTTATACCTCCGCCCCACTTTTTTTTTTAGTTTTCTGGAATCTGATCGGGCGAACGTATAGTTTATGCCCCACACCAGGCGAACGTATAGTGCATGCTCGACCAAATTTAGTCTTTTACCCGTAGCGTCACACACCGGACTAAACTCAAATTTGGTCATTTTTTTTGGTCATTGATCTTTGGTTATACTCGCACCGTTGCAGTTGCTCTAATATGAGTATGTGTGGGTTTCTGAATCCTACCCCTTCAGAAAGCAAAAGAGAGGTCTATAAATAATAATCCACCTGTGTTATCTATCTATAACAATCATCATGTGTGTGCGTTTGTAATCTCAAAAAAAATTTCTGATATTCTTATAAGCCTGGAGGGTACGTGATTGATCAATAATGGTATGTCTACTTGGAATAAACATGTTGATACGGAAAAGCTGACAGAGAGAGAGATTATCATGTGAGCAAGGGAAGAGATTTCATATCGCTTTGGCAAGAAGATGATCAGTAGATAGGTGTCAGCAAGTTTAAAAAGTGCACAAATAATGATCGGAAGACAAAAGAAAAGATTGAAGCTGACTTGAGGGATTATTTTAGATTATTGAACGAGGATTACATAGTGAAAAAAATTCCTTTCTGGAAAGAATTGGAAGAGAAACAAGGTTATAAAGCAAGCACCACATTCAACGTATGCACGCATCAACCTGCTCTCCGAACAGAACCTCATTTCATAGCAGTTTTGGTAACCCTGAAGGCCTTAATGGATGAGAGAGGAATAGTTGCCTAATTTTAGATATGAGGTATAATAGGACACTTACATATTTCTTTGATATTTTCAGTTCATTCTGTTTCTCTTTTCTTCCTCCTCCCGTTTCAATTATGCAGGATCAGTACTTTTTATGTTGGTATTTTCCCCCAGCAAGAAAACATAAATCCTAGATAAATAAAGCTCTCACGTTGAACCATGAGAGAATTCTCGCTTCCGATGGGCCGAAAATGTCTTTTTTAAATTTTGTGAAACGAACGTTTTGGTAAGTACACTGAAAAAAAAGAATTGGAAAGCAAATTAAGAAAAAAAAGGAAACCAACTTCAATTTATAATTCATAACCTGACAATGTTTAGATGAGGACACTTGGCAACACATGATTAGTTTAGAAATTACAAACTTAAAAGAAAAATGCAACTTACCGTGTTTAGAAATTTGATGTAATCAATTTGGAAACGGATCAGTAACTACTATATTATGACTCTTTTCTCCAAATTAATATATATAAAGGGGGGAGAATATATATTTTCTGCGAAAATAAAAGTAAAAATAAATAAAATTTGCACGTATTCTTCACTTATTTAATGAATTTTCCACGCCACACAAAACCGAAAATACACCGCCACGGGGCGGGGTGAAACCCCGTGCACACCAAATCTAAAATATACCGTCACTGGGTGGGGCGAAACCCCGTTCACACCAAGTCAAAAAAATGCATCGCCACGGGGCGGGGCAAAGCCATGCGCACACCAAATCAAAAATGCATTGCCATAGGGCGGACGAAGTCCCGCGCACACCATGTTAAAAGGAATAAATAAATAAAATTTGCACATACTCTCCACCTATTTAATGTATTTGCCATGCCAGATCAAATCAAAAATGCATCCCACGGGCGGGGCGAAATCCCAGACACAACAAATCATGAATGCATTGCCATGGGGTGGGGTGAAGCCCCATGCACACCAAATCTAAAGTATATTACCATGGGGCGGGATGAAAACCGCCAACATTAGTTAAGAGAAAAAAATATGCCCGTTGCGTAGCACGGGCACAAATCTAAGCAACGGGCACAAATTTAGTTACATTTGATAACCATTTATGGTTTTATGCCTCTGAAAAAATATTCTGATGATGTTGTCTATTCTTATCCCAATTCACTTCAGGAGTATGTTTCATCTGACGATGACAATATAGTGTATGATAAACCCGAACACTTGTTGCGACACCTCCAGTCAGTTTGGTTCCAGGGATTTAGTGGGGAGGCAAGAGAGTTGCAATGGGTGAAATTAGTTTTGATGCATGCAAAATCATTGAGGAGAATTTCTGGTATTGCCTATTGCAACTCGAAAGAGAAAGAAGCATTTCTGTCGGAGTTAGAAAGTCTTCCGAGAGCCTCTGAGAGATGCATGTTTAACTTGTGATAGAGTTACCAGTTTCCTAAAATCAGAATATTTTTTTTTCAGTTTCTTTTACCATTAAACTGAGTAGTAATTATTTGCATTGAAGATTGGTGCTCACGGATGGATTTTATAATGTGAATTGAGTATGTGGAACAAAAATTTATTCGAAATAATTTCTTCAAGGGGGGAACTACTATTGATTATCGTCATTTCAATGCATTTTTCTAACATTACCTAGTTTGCAGATGACTTCGTGAAAATCATACCTACATTATTATTTTATTTTATTTTTGATAGGTTGAAGCTGGATCCAGGCCCTTACCCAAATTCAGCCAGTTGGACTAGCCCCACCCCTCATACAACTAATTTAAAAACAAATCTCTACTATGCTGGGGATCGAACCCTGACTTCCTCCTTACTCGAGTTGATGGGATACCACCGAGCTATGCTCTTAGACCCCATACCTACATTTCTTAATCTGAACAAATTGTTGCTTCTAGGACCAGCCACAGATGAATTGGTGCTTCTAGGACCAGCCACAGATGAAATGATATTTGCATTTCTGAAAGCAACACCTAATTTGAAGAAGCTTATATTTTACTAGGCAAGTGTGCAAAACTTGGGTTTACGTAGTTTTTATGTGTTGTATGGTCGGTCATATCAGACTTCTTGAAACTGAAATTTTCCGTTGCAAATGATTTTGTAAACATCCTACATTTCATAATTTGAACGAGTTGAACCTGCATCGTGGAGCAGCAATCAAAGAAAAAAGTAATATTTGCATTGCTCAAAGCAGCACGTAATCTGAAGTGGCTTGTATTTGACGAGGTGTGCAAGTGCGCAAAACCTTGATTCTGAATGCTGTAAATAATTAAGCAACTCTTGAATTTACGGTTTCTAACCAATTATCCGTTCGTTCTTCAAAATTAATTCCACCCATTTAAACTCCCTCGCCTCCCCACTAAATTCCACGAACCAAACTGACTGGAGGTGCCGAAACACGTCTTCAGCTTCATAAGTTTCCTTTTTTTTTTTTGATCTTTGATCGTGAAAGAAGATTATATTGAAGAAATAAGAATAGATTACAACTAGACCGAGACACAAATTACATAGATACAACTTTCAGCAGAAAGTGCAAGGACTATCGAGATAATCCAAGATAGACTAAAAAAAAGTTCCTTACAAAGAGTATAAAACAAAAGTCAGGGGACACAACCTCAACCAAGCCAGGAAGACCGTTACAAATTAAACAAACAACAATGAATAAAACAGCCCTTTAGAGATACCCGGATGGAACTGCTCATCATTGAAGAGAACCCAGAACAGATGAAAACCCTAACGAAATATCATTGCTACCATAGCGGCCCCCGACCACCATATGGACTACCACTTCCATGACCGATTCACCACTGCAGCTCTACTTTTGATGACCCTGATTATCATCGGAAATCAGCACCATTGCTGATTAAGAACCGAGATGGGAAGCCATTTTCATCATCAAAAGCCAACACTTTTGTTGGTTAAGATAAGAGATGGCTGCAAGGGATGGTTGTAGGAGATGTAAGAGATTAGAGATGAATGTAGGCGATGGGTGTAGGAGATGTAGGGAAACGGTGGATTTCCTAATTAGGATCAACTTCCATAGTAAGATGGGATACCTAAATTGACCATGATTTCCTAGTATGAGTTGGTTTTCTAATCCAAGGAGGCCAAGACTTGGGAACCAAGTTTGTGACTCCATAACTTCAATGTCAATCTCGTAGAGATGCGAGGGATTCATCCCACCTATTGAGGTGGTTATATGAGAGACCTAATGGTGGAAGGAGTACATCATTATGATGCTTATGGGATACTTATCGATGTTGGAAGATATGTCGTTATGGAGTATTCGTATGGAGATGTTGGTAAGACATCTTGTTATGGAGAAGATCATATTGGTGGTGCTGGATTAGATTATTGGTGTTGGTCTAAAGGCGTCCATGGTAATCTATAGCAGGGTGTACAGAGAAGATCATCTCGTTGTTATTGATAATGTGGTAAACGTTATCTCGTATGGGTGAAGACACTACTTTGGATCTTATAGGGTGCTTGTGAGAGTTCTTGTGTTCGGTCACGTTGTGGTGAGTCGATAGATTGATTTAGTCAATCATTTGTGTAATTCTCAGCGGTGATTCTATAATGAATAAAGAGGTCGTAGTCGTTTGGTGGATGTAGACAATATTACACACGTTGTGTATATTGTTGAACCACGTTAAATCCGTGAGTACTTTACTTCTTGTTTCTTTGTTTATGGCTTGAAGACAAAGGATTTGGTTTCATCAAATATGTGAGGATTTGATGTTATAGCTTCCGAAGATGCAGAGTTTGATGTTATCAAGTATGTGTAGAATTTGATTTCATCAGTTTTGGGAACAAAGCAAAGTAAAGCGCACTTCTGAAGGAATGAGATTATATCAGGTGATCTGCATTCGATATGGTCAAGATGTATGGTCTTGATGTTTTGGTGCTCTACATTGGAGATTTGGCATTGATTTTATTGGAGCATAAACCCTATATGCAAGTAAGTTTATTTATTCTCTATACTTCGTACCATATTCTTGTGAACTGTTTGAAAGACCTGCGTAGATTGTTTTTTCAATTAATTGGTGTT
This sequence comes from Papaver somniferum, assembly GCF_003573695.1. Lineage (NCBI taxonomy): Eukaryota > Viridiplantae > Streptophyta > Magnoliopsida > Ranunculales > Papaveraceae > Papaver > Papaver somniferum. The sequence goes on from NC_039367.1 coordinate 155,479,796, forward strand.
TGCTTGGCAAGACACAAGAAGGCAAAAGTATCGTAATTTATATACAAATATTGTTTTGTATGTTTGTGGAAGTAAAGATGTAATATTAACATGTCAAAGTCTCATTATTGTTCCAAATCAAGGGTAACAATAGTTTGGTTATCAATCGTCATCAATTAGATCATGTTGCTGATTTTCTTTAACATTAAGTTGAAGAATGTGAAGATGAATTCATACTCGTTCTGCCTTAGTTGTTTGTTACAATAAGGATTCGGGAAATCTCTTAGTAGGTTTCGTTTTGGAAGTATTGATCGTTGGCCAGGATTTGATATGTTCCAAAAGTGAAGAGTTTGATATTCAGTCTTAGTATTTGAAGCGTGTGGCTACAAATAGTTGCATGACATTGATCGTTGGATGAGATGTGATATTGGTTGTGGTGGAGCTATGGTTTATTATTATTTTATAAGATTCAGTTTGTCGACACAGTTTGTAGGGTTTGTTTGTCTGTGTTGAGTATGCCATTGTGTCGGGTAAAACAATGTTTTCTGGAGTTTCTCTCGTACTGTTTCCGATTTAAAAGCTAGATAGTTTGTGATCTTTTTGATTCTTGTCGATGACGTTCTGTCGAAGAGTTGTTTTGTCATACACCATTTGAAGTCGACCGGGATAGTTGAAGTGCAAGACCGTTGTGAGAAACAGGTTGGTCTATTTGTGTTGCGGATACGTTTCTACTTTGGTGAAGACCCGTTGTGAGGAATTAAAAAGGTATTGCTTGGACACTTCAAGAGTTTAAAGAATAAAGATACAATACTACAATGTGTATGGTGGTATGGATACGATCTAGCGCATATTACTTAGGAGAAAACACGGTGCATGAATTTGACAGGGCTACAATTTCGGCGTGTTTTTCTGTCAACCTTTATTATCCATTGGCTATTTGATTTCTTGATGATCGGTGTGAGACTTTCTGTTGGAGAGAGCTACATTATAGCAATGATAATATTTTGGGGTTTGCTCGTCTGCTACAATTATCGAAATTAATTTCAATAGTGACAGAGCATGTAGAGATGAAGGTAAATATTTCTTTTAAGAAATTTGGTTCAGCAACGATATAGTTTCCGTCAAGTTATTTTCTCTACATTGTTTGAGAAGATAAACACAACAACGTCTTGAATTCCTTGGAGCTCGAGGAAGTTACCAAAGGTTTCAGATTATGGATGTGTGTGATTGGGTCTTTGTGTGAAGGACGAATTATCAGATTTCGAACGTTGGTGTACGTTTTGGAGCAAGATTGGAAAAGGGATATGCACAAGGGAGAATGTGTGACTTTATGTATTGTTACAACGGTAACAAAGAATTCTTCGACATTAGACACAGTGCTATCCAAGTATTACTATGTTGTGGTTTGACTGTCGCGAAGTCGAAACTACATGCTTGCTATGAAATTGATAAAAGACTATCTTGGAAATTATGTTAAAGCCCGTAAAAGGACATTGTTGTCAAAGCCCGTTGAGGTTTTTGAAGTGGTGAAGATGATTGGTGTGTCAGCTATCAAAGACACTGTGAAGCTGGACATATTTAGTTTGGTATGTATGCATTGGTCGAAGATATGATGAGCTTCTTGAAGGAGTAAAACTCAATTGGGGAAATATGGCTGTAGAATCATGATCCAATCAGATATAGGATCGTAAATCAAGATTCATAAGAGATGAACTCGAGATTGGTACGCACTGGCAATGATCCATCGATTGGTTGTATTTGGTGCACAATTAGAGTCATGCTCAATATGTTTTGGTACATACAAGATGGTTAGTTTCTTGGAAGCTAACATGAAGGTTGGTTTATGACAAACTAACGCAAGGTTTCTCGTTAACTCGCTTTGGAGGACATGCTCATGGAAAAGAGCAAGTATGTGATCAGTTGTTTAAGTAAGCATTTGAATCGGCTGGAGTTTAGAGACGAAGATGAAGACTATGGTTCTGCTAAGGTAATACTTAGGCAGACGCATGGAGGCTACTGTGGCAGTTTCATTTGCTTATCGGGTAGTTATGGATGTCAACCCTAATGGATGTGGTGCGTAACTTGGAGTTAGTTGCTTAGAAGAGCGGAACATTGACTCAGGTGGAGCAAGGAAAGTGATGCAGCGGATATTAGAGAAACTAGAGAAAAGAGAAGTGTTGTTCAGACTTCAAATATTCCTAGGAATATCGACTATGAACGTTGATTAATATCTAGACTTCGGTTTCCCAACTTTAGATAAAAATCGATTAAACTTGAACAAAGTTTGATAAAGAAGATATATATTCCAAAAAAAGTTGCCCTAAACAATTTATGATGGACTCTTTTATAGACTTGGGGAAAAACCCTAACTTGCTAGTCAAGAAAGGATGAAAAAAACCCCTAAACCGACTCAGACCCTAATTTGCTATTTTTCGCAAATTTTGGTCGACCTAAAATAATGAAAGTATTCATAAAATAAAACAATTCGCCTCAAACGGCGGCCCAAACAGACTCCTAACGAAAGAGTTATTAACAAAATAAAAACTTTCATAAAATAGCAAAAACGTATGTTTGATGCCCTAAACGATGGAATTTGGGGTCTTTTATAGACTTGGGGAAAAACCCTAACTTGCTAGTCAAGAAAGGATGAAAAAAAACCCTAAACCGACTCAGACCCTAATTTGCTATTTTTGGCAAATTTTGGTCGACCTAAAATAATGAAAGTACTCATAAAATAAAACAATTCGCCTCAAACGGCGGCCCAAACAGACTCCTAACGAAAGAGTTATTAACAAAATAAAAAATTTCCTAAAATAGCAAAAACGTATGTTTGATGCCCTAAACGATGGAATTTGGCTAAATTCTGAAGACCAAGGCAATCGAAGACTCCTTGTCCTGTTTTTTGGCTTGTTTCCCATCGAAATGGACCCCTAAGGATCTAAATTACGACACTTGGATTTTTAGCCTCCAAATAGGCTATAGCCTGCTCATCTGCATCATTCTCTCGGGGTTGGGAGAAATTCGCCCTCGAATTTGTCGTATCATCATCAGAATTATCACCACAAAAAGGCACTAAGTGTTTGACATTAAAAGCATCAGAAGTACGGATGTGACTTGGAAGCTTCAACTTGTATGCATTGGAATTAATCTTTGCGACAATTTCCAAGGGACCAATCTTGCGCGCCTTCAGTTTGTTGTACTCGCCAACTGGAAAACGATCCTTTGTCAATATTGCCCAGACAAAATCCCCTACTTCAAACTCGACAACTCTGCTTTTCTTATCTGCCGCCTCCTTGTACCTTTCATTAGCTCGAAGCAACTGTTCTTCGGCCAACTTGTGAACTTGCTGCAGCTGTTGGATACGTTCTTCAACACGAACTTCAATTCTCTTCAAATCAGGAACACGAGCTAAATCTATTGGTGCTCGTGGATTGTATCCATAAACAACCTCGAACGGACTCATACCCAGGCTACGGTTGACTGAACGATTAAATGCAAATTCAGCTTGGCAAAGTTTCTGGTCCCAACTTTTCGGATTGTCTCCAACCATACACCGTAGTATATCACCCAAAGAACGATTCACAACTTCTGTTTGGCCATCACTTTGAGGATGATACGCACTACTGAAATTAAGTCTTGTATTAGCCAATTTCCACAAGGTTTTCCAGAAATAACTAAGGAATCTTGTGTCTCGATCACTGACTATTGAACAGGGCAATCCATGTAGACGATACACTTCTTGGAAGAAAAATTCAGCTACCTTCATTGCATTAGTAGTCCTCTTGCAAGCAATAAAGTGAGACATTTTTGAAAAACGGTCGACAACAACAAATACTGAATCATGCCCCCTCTGAGTTCGAGGTAAACCCAATACGAAATCCATGCTCAAATCTGACCATGGTTGGCTTGGAACTTTTAGTGGTATATATAACCCTGCATTGGTTACTTTTCCTTTTGAAACTTGACAGATTCGACATCTGTCCACGAATTTAGCAACTTCACGCCTCATTGTTGGCCAGTAATATGATTTTGAAACAAGCTGCAAAGTCTTATCTCTACCCATGTGCCCCTCGTCATGTAACTCCTTAATAATCTTCAATCGAAGACTAGAATCTGGAATACACAATTGGTTACCTTTAAAGAGAAATCCTTCATGCATAAGGTAATCACTTCGTTTTCCTAGACTGATATTATCCACAATCTCCACAAAGTGTGGATCGGTTAGAATATGTTCAAAATACGAATCAAAATCTATTACCTCAGTTCGCATGGTGTTGAGTAACATACTTCGACGGCTTAAAGCATCAGCAACTTGATTCTGCGACCCATCTTTGTTCTTCAGTACAAAAGTGAACTCTTGCAAATAAGAAGCCCACTTACCATGTCTAGATGAAAGCTTCTCTTGCCTATTGATATGCCTTAAAGAATCATGGTCAGAAAACATAATTTATTCGTTATGAATTAGATAGTGTCACCAATGCTTCAAGGCTTGAACTATGACATAAAACTCCACATCATAAGTACTGTAGTTGGTCTTAGCACCATTCAACTTCTCACTAAAATATGCTACAGGTCGTCCTTCCTGACTCAAAACAGCTCCAATACCCACCTTCGATGCATCACAATGTAATTCAAATGGCTTCCTGAAATCAGGTAACACTAATAGTGGTGCGGTTATTAGTTTTGTCTTGACTGCTTCAAAGGCTTTGTCAGCTTCCTCATACCATGAGAACTTTCCTACTTTCATGCATTCAGTAATGGGTGCCATAATGGTGCTGAAGTGATGAATAAAACGCCGATAAAAAGAAGCGAAACCATGAAAACTCCTTACCTCGTGCAGTGTAGTGGGTGTGGTCTAATTTCTTACAGCTTCAACCTTGGAATCATCTACCTTTATTCCATCCTTGGTTACGACATAGCCGAGAAATAGAATTTGGTCAGTCATGAATGAACACTTCTTGATGGCTGCAAATAATTTTTCCCGACATAGAGTTGAAAGCACTTCTCGAAGATGTTGAAAATGCATGTTCATATCAACACTATAAATAAGAATATCGTCGAAATAAACGACCACAAAAGTACCGAAAAAGGGCCTGAGAACTTGATTCATTATACGCATGAATGTACTAGGCACATTGGACAATCTAAACGGCATAACCATCCACTCATATAACCCTTCTCGAGTCTTAAAAGCTGTTTTCCACTCATCACCTTCTCGAATTCTGATCTGATGGTACCCACTCTTCAAGTCGAGTTTGCTAAACACCTTCGCTCCACACAATTGATCTAGCAGGTCATCCAATCTAGGAATTGGAAAACGGTATTTTACTGTGATTTTGTTGATGGATCGACTGTCAACACACATTCTCCACGTTCCATCTTTCTTTGGAATCAACAAGGCCGGTACAGCACAAGGACTTAGGCTCTGTCGGATCAAACCTTTCTGTAACAACTCTTCCACTTGACGACGAAGTTCTTCATGATCCTTAGGACTCATTCTATAATGCGCTTTGTTTGGAAAGCTTGATCCAGGGATGAGATCAATATGGTGTTGTATATCCCGGAGAGGTGGTAGCTCGTCTGGCAACTCGTTAGGGAAAACATCAATAAATTCCTTAATTAAAGGTTGAACTGCAATAGGGATACTACTTTCATCCGGCTGTTGGTCTTTGATAATCAAAACATACAGTTCTCCTGCATCTTCTGCCTCAACTTCAAACTGCTTAAACGACAAGAGATTGGTAGTTTGTCTGGTGGATGGTTTAGGTGCAATTTCTTTGCTGGGTACAAGTACTATACGTACGTCGTTCCATAAAAATCTGTAGGTATTTTTATTCCCTTCATGACTAGTTTTCCTGTCAAACTCCCATGGTCGGCCCAACAACAAGTGACAAGCATCCATACTAGTAATGTCACACCATATTTTATCTTTATATTTGTTACCAATCGAAAAAGAAACCAAGCAATGTTTGTTTACTTTCACTTCATTCCCTTTCTTAAGCCAAGAAAGTTTATATGGATGCGGATGTGCCTTGGTTTCCAGCCTAAACCGTTTCACGACCTCTTCGTCAATAATATTCTCGCAACTTCCAGGATCAATAACTAAACGACAAACTTTTCCCTCGATCGTACATGTCGACTGGAATATATTATTACTAACCAGTTGTCTTCCTCATCTGTACGTGGAGTGAGAAAACTTCTTCTTGCTACAAAGTTCACTCATGTATCTCCTGTAACTACTTCATCACTAGGTTCAGAGTCATCCTCTGGATCCTCATCATATTCAGGTACCCAATCATCTTCTTCACGATTGTCTTCATTGAAAAGAACCTTGTTCACACGTTCTACTTTGCGACAGTCAGTGCCTTTGTGCCCAGTTTCACCGCACTTATTACACTTGCCTCCAAAATAGCTGATTGGAGTTTTACTTTGGGTCGAAACCGAATTAGGTTTGTTAACAGTACTAGTTGTTGACGTACTACGATTACTTGTTGGGGAAGATGCTACATTGTTACCCCAATTTGAACTTCTACGCCCCACTTGTTTCTCTACCTTCCTTGGTCTATGATGTGCATCCGATATAGAACAACAGTCAAATATGTTAAGTGTATCCTGATATTGCTGAGGAAGACCACCTACATAACGTGCGACTCTTTGCTCATCTGACTCCGACAAATCGTTAAGAGAAAGTAATCGATAAAATTCCTTCGTGTACTCATCTATAGAACGTGTTCCCTTGCGTAGGTTTTGTAGTTGCTGGTACATCAAGCTGATATAGTTGTGTGGTAAAAATTCTGCTCTCATATGTTTCTTCATCTTCTCCCACGAGACTACTTCTGCTTCCCTTTACGAGAACGTTGTAGTTTGTGTTGTTGCCACCACGAATTAGCTCTTCCCCGAAACATAGTTGCTACCAGCTGAACTCGTTTATTATCTGGTACATCCTTAAATTCCAATACTTCCTCAGCTGTGTTCAACCACGAAAGAAACTCCTCCGTTTCTAAACCTCCATAGAATTCTGGAACCTCCAATTTTATTCCGGCCTTCCAGCGCTCAGAATCGTCACGTTGGATTATCCTGCCTTCACGGCGTCCTCTACCAAAAGGGTTGGTATAATCCCCTTCTTCGTTGGTATTATCCCTTTTTTCCTCGTCTCCTTCTTCATGATGAATGTTATTCTGACCCATCATCACTCGGATTTCATTCAATAATTCTTCCTTCATCGTATTATAATCAATTGTATCAACTTCTTGGCCTCGAACACGACCTCGACCACGACCTCGAACAACTGGTAACCTTGGCATATTACTAACCCTGGAATCGAACTGGCTCTGATGCCAACTGATGCAGCGGATATTAGAGAAACTAGAGAAAAGAGAAGTGTTGTTCAGACTTCAAATATTCCTAGGAATATCGACTATGAACATTGATTAATATCTAGACTTCGGTTTCCCAACTTTAGATAAAAATCGATTAAACTTGAACAAAGTTTGATAAAGAAGATATATATTCCAAAAAAAGTTGCCCTAAACAATTTATGATGGACTCTTTTATAGACTTGGGGAAAAACCCTAACTTGCTAGTCAAGAAAGGATGAAAAAAAACCCTAAACCGACTCAGACCCTAATTTGCTATTTTTCGCAAATTTTGGTCGACCTAAAATAATGAAAGTACTCATAAAATAAAACAATTCGCCTCAAACGGCGGCCCAAACAGACTCCTAACGAAAGAGTTATTAACAAAATAAAAACTTTCATAAAATAGCAAAAACGTATGTTTGATGCCCTAAACGATGGAATTTGGGGTCTTTTATAGACTTGGGGAAAAACCCTAACTTGCTAGTCAAGAAAGGATGAAAAAAAACCCTAAACCGACTCAGACCCTAATTTGCTATTTTTGGCAAATTTTGGTCGACCTAAAATAATGAAAGCACTCATAAAATAAAACAATTCGCCTCAAACGGCGGCCCAAACTGACTCCTGACGAAAGAGTTATTAACAAAATAAAAACTTTCCTAAAATAGCAAAAACATATGTTTGATGCCCTAAACGATGGAATTTGGCTAAATTCTGAAGACCAAGGAAATCGAAGATTCCTTGTCCTGTTCTTTGGCTTGTTTCCCATCGAAATGGACCCCTAAGGATCTAAATTACGACACTTGGATTTTTAGCCTCCAAATAGGCTATAGCCTGCTCATCTGCATCAGAAAGCCAAGACGGATTTGTATTCATATTATGGAGCAAGTTCGGAGGTGGCGAAGGCTCAAGGGCGCATAATGGCTGTAACTAAGTTCGATGGAAGCATATGGATAACAATGGTATATGGTCTGATTGAGTTGGCATGCAATACACCTAGAATGATGCCAATCAATGTGGAGTTGTGAACATAAATGAGTAAGGTGTTTCTCAAGATGTTACATAACGGATGATCATATGATGTTGATTTTTTGAGATGGTCCATATTTCACCGTTGTGGAGATCTGTACAATCACCAGTAGGTTGGATTGTTAAGTCTAAGTTGGTGATGTTCAAGTTTGGTTTGCTCTCTTCTGGTGGAGGTTCTATGGAACAATTTGAATGAACTACATTTCGGCTTGATTCCTATTGAGGATATGTAGGCAACCAGTGATGGTGCAATCGATGTTCATAAGATGGAGGGATAACAAGTTGATCGTCTCATGCATGAATGCATGATCCGAGGTGGAGAATTGTAGGGAAACGGTGGGTTTCCTAATTAGGTTCAACTTTCATAGTAATATGGAATACCTAAATTGACCATGGTTTCCTAGTATGAGTCGGTTTTCTAATCCAAGGAGGCCAAGACTTGGGAACCAAGTTTGTGACTCCTATATAAGGAGGCCTAGGCTAAGTGTTTTAGTCATGCAATCCTCAATGTAAATCTCGTAGAGATGTGAGGGATTCATCCCACCTATTGAGGTGGTTATATGAGAGACCTAGTGGTGGAAGGAGTTCATCATTATGTTGCTTATGGTATACTTATCGATGTTATGGAGTATTCTTATGGAGATGTTGGTAAGACATCTTGTTAAGGAGAAAATCATCTTGGTGGTGCTGGGTTAGATTATTGGTGTTCAGCTAAAGGCGTCCATGGTAATCTATATCAGGGTGTGCAGAGAAGATCATCTCGTTGTTATTGATAATGTGGTAAACGTTATCTCGTATGGGTGAAGAAACTACTTTGGATCTTATAGGGTGCTTGTGAGAGTTCTTGTGTTCGGTCACGTTGTGGTGAGTCGATAGATTGATTTAGTCAATCAGTTGTGTGATTCTCAGTGGTGATTCTATAATGAATAAAGAGGTCGTAGCCGTTTGGTGGATGTAGACAATATTACACACATTGTGTATATTCTTGAACCACGTTAAATCCGTGAGTACTTTACTTCTTGTTTCTTTGTTTATGGCTTGCATCTTTGTGGTTCTATTTCTCTTTTTCTTATCCTAGATCATAGTGAGGTTCATGGAGCAATCCGAGAGACCAAGTGTTTCTTGTTAGCTAATATGTTTCCGCAAGATTAGCATGTAGATGGCTCTGAACCCCATCAGTAGATGTATAAGATGAGGTGTAAAGGGATTTTTTTGCTGGAGATTTTAATTTACTTTGAGATCTGGTGGCTACAAGTATGATTTCGATTGGTGAGAGTTAACACATGATTCACTGTTTGATGGATGTAGGAGATGTATTAGTACTTCAAACTAAGATGAGGTGAGATATGGGAAGAAGAAAAGGGATATCTTCTTCAATTGGAGATAAATGGGTATGGGAAAACAGAGATTCAAGCCATGACTGAGATATGGGATAATGAATAGGGGATATCTTCAAATCGGTACATTGAAGATAGAGATTCCAGCCACGACTGAGATATGGGAAAATGAAAAGGGGATATATTCAAATTGGTAAATTGAAGATAGCTTCATCAGTTTCTTTTTCGTCATTGATAGACAAAAGAACAGCCGGAATAGGAATAGGATAGGCAGATAAACATCATACGAATGATGTTCTAGAAGAAAATGCAAAATCTTAGCGGACAATGACTATGGCACATGGCACTCGCTATTCTAATGCTAAAAGCAAAGAGGTACGTACTTATGTCCGAGTTACCAAATCTTTCAAGATCCTGTTAGAGATGTATTATTAAATGGATAGAGATGTACAAATTTTAACCTTGGTTCGTAGCGGTACATTTTTACTTAGTGAGACAAAAAATGGAACACAAAAATTGTATCATGTAGAGAACATGACATGATCTTTCAGGTTCATTTCTGCTCAACCGTCTTGCCTATTGCAACGGAGAATACATTCACTTTTCCATATTGTATTTTTCGGGCATAGCGCAATTTGATATTTTGTACAATGTAAGTTGTTTTTTAATTTTCCGAGACTTAGGTGTTTTTTTTTCTACTTTTTTTGCATATGGTCCGGGCTGATGTGTGTTTGATGCAATAGCCTAAATATTTGTTGCCCAATAGACATGCTTATCTACAAAATTCAAACAACTATGCAACAAAATACAAATATCAGGCTAATCCTGAGACCAGACCTTGCTGATTTGAGTTTGAGATTTTATTTTGTCTACGTCATGCTTTTACCCATTATCTATGTACTGTATGGGTGGTGTAGTTGCAGGAAATCCTAAAACTACACCCTTAGAGAAATCTATAGAACAATATAAGTAATCATCATAAGAATCATAAGAATATTCATTAAGATCTTCAAATCGGATAAAAAGTAATGAGAAAACCCTAACTTGGGAAACAAATAATCTTTCTCTCTCCTAAGTTTTTTTCCTAAGTTCTCCAAAAGATCTCTCCCAATACAAGGTCGCTTGGCTCCTTATATAGGAGTTTACGTAGTGGATGACAGCTAATAAAGCCCCTAATTTCGAATCTGACGCGCGTCAACGTCGTGTGGACTTTATTGTTGACGCACGGTTTCTTGACTATCGCATAGATCTTCACACTTTACTCGTGATTAAGCTGACGTCATTCGATGCGTCATTATGGATAAGCTGTACGCGGTTGCCTTTGCTCAGTCTTGATGATCATCATTTCGCATACTTGATTGGTGTGCGATATTTTGTATCCACATTTTGCCTCTTCTCATACCGGTTTTTTGATAAAGAGAGCGATATGAGAAACTTTAATTCATTCTGCCGCACTCGGTCATCCTTTCGTATTCTTACCTGCCGACATATTCCCCTGATTTAGGCATGACAATTTACGCGTGTCCTTTCAACCATTTGTTATCTGACACGTCTCCTATAACCTTCTCTTCCTATCCATTCATTTTCAATCATCGCATTAATGGAGTAAATATCTTGGGAATCGGGAGTAAATCTCTTATTTACTCTTGATTGTCTTCTTCTTTCCTCTTTTTACTCTCTTCTTTTTTTCTTCGATTCTTATTTTCTTCTGCTGCTGCTCTACTGGATTGATCAAATTTTCGAGTTGATCATCATCTCTTCTTGTTTCATCGTTCTCACCACTCTTTTCTTTCTTCATTTTCGCACTTTATCTGTTATTTCTCGTATCTTGGTCATCCTGATCTTGATGTACTTGATCATCTTTGATTATTTTTTCATTATTCCTCATTCCCTTTCTAAAGAATGCCTCAAGTTGGTTGGAAGAACGAAAGGGAGTTTAAAAGATTAAAAATCGAGCTTGGTCAAAGAGGCTTCTCATTATCCGTCCTACTTGGATCAAAACCCTCGTCTACTCTCGGATCTGAATGGTTTCCTCTCGAAGAATGGAACGTTCAGAAGATCATCATTTCAGTAGGAAAACTCCTCTTCGGTCTCCATGTTCCTCTTTATAATCCTTAAACTCCTCTCTTCTATGAGATTCTCTCCGATGCGAGACTTTCGCGTGGCATATTTCATTTGAGCGGTGACTGCATCAGGATAATCATGGAATACGCTCGTCGTGCGGCAGGGATGGAGTCTCTTTATCCAATAGAAGTAACAAAGCCAGAATACTCCCATAAGGAAATCAACCCTGAGGATTATACCATTGAGAATTTTTTTCAAGAATTACGATGTTGCTATTATGAAGAATGAATTATCTAAGTGGGGTATTCGCTTGACAAGAAAGGATGGTCTCGCGGAGAATGAAAGAATCATGCGGGATGTTGATTTTCATGACTCTACGAATAACAACGCTCCTAAGTCAAATGATACTCGATGGATGGAGTATCCCATCATTTTGTTGGGCCCCTACATAACTGGCAGAAGCGGAGATGGCTCAGCTCTTCCCCTTCCTGCAGGATTACCTGTTTACGATCCTTGGGTATTCAGATGGCCTGAAGAAGCTAATGTGGCATGTTACCTTTAACTCTACCTTTCTCTTTTCTTTTAACTCTTTTTCCTTTCATTTCCCTTATCGCTTTCTTTGGTTTCAAATTGCCAAACAATCAAAAAAGGCTAATAAAAATTTGCCTCATGCATCACCTTCGCACGATAATGAAGTAAGAAATATTCTTTGTTAAATTTTAACAATATTGTTTCCTATGTTTCTTATCTTTCATTATTCGCGTAGGTGGAAGCTGTAGGTAAAGGTAAAGTTAAAGGTAGAATTCGCTACAAGAAAACTGCTTCCAAATCTTCTTCCAAGAATCCTTCAAAGAAGCGGAAAGCACCTTCTCCTTCCTCCTCAAGTTCCCATTCCGGTGATGATGAATCTCCTTCTCCTGATGATTCCCCCATCACATATTCTATGGAGCAATTATCTAGTATCTTTTCTGATTCTATGTCAGCAATTGGAAACGCTAACTCGCACATGTGAGACCATTGCGAAGATATGTGATGCCTCTACTTTGGATCATGAATCCCTTCGCGGAGTTTCCTCAGCATTGAGTCCAAGCTTTCAATATTCACTTGGTTCTTTGGTAATTTCTAAACTTTCGCGCTTTCTTTGATGGTATCTTCACGTTATTTATTCTTATATTTATCTTATGTCTTCACAGGTGACCCGCATGTCATATGTTGTTTCTTCAGATCTCCAAAGAAAACTTCGCTCTCATGAGGCTAAGAATGCTAAACTCGAAGCTGAGGTGTCCACTTATAAGAATATTGTATTCAATCTTCATAAGAGAAATGATCAGTTATTTGGTGTGTAACTCTTTATTTCTTCTGTCATTTCCTTTGTTCGTATCCTTCGCTCCCCTTTAAATTGTGTATTCTTGCAGAGATTTACAGCCTTACTGACGAGGCATCGTCTCTATTTCGCTCCCTTCATTATCATGTTGATGATGATACTCTCCTTAAGCATCTTAATGCTTCTCTGAATAACATTTCTGATGACGAATTGAGAACATTTTCTTTGGAGTAGCTTAACGCAAAATATCAAATTCTTAATATTGATCATAGGAGTGCCTTATTCACTATTAATGGCTTTAAGCACCGCTTTTGGGAATCCAAAGAAAGGATTAAGGTTTTAGAAGCTAGGATGAACATACTTAGTACTGAGAAGGATAAAGTTGTTCTTAGAGGTGCGAAAGCTTTAAAGGAATTTCAAGAAACTATTGTACATGTTCAAGTGGAGCGAGATCTAGTGATAAGCGAAAAGAATGCACTTGTTGAACGAGAGAATTTGATCTGTTCCCAACTTCTTATAGAAAGTGATGATGAATTTGAGTGGGATGCTAGAGTCTTAGATAATGCTAGAAAGGATATAGCCATCAATGCTAGCTTAGAGGCTGATCATGCGGCATTGATTAAGGATATTATTTCTAAAAAAGAAGGTTGTTTATTATTATTTTCTACCTGTTACTCCTTGAAAGACATTCTTATGCGGCTATTAAGAAAGTTTGTACTGATAATAGTATTCCTCTGACAAATTATAACTTCCCTGAAGTTTTCCTAATGAAGAAGATTTTGAAATATCTGACAGTGAAGCAGAATATGAGGAGCATGAAGAGACCAATTAGGAGGTTAACGGTTCTGAAGCTGAAAAAGCTAATGAAGATGACATGGGCGGAAAATAACTATTTTTTCTTGAAGATATTTTCTATCTGATTGCTCTTGTAAATACTTTATCAGTTCTTTGTATATCAAATGTTTCCTAGATTTTGAAATTTCTTCTTCGATGTAAACTCTTTAAATATTTGGGATTCCTTAATGTAAATTCTCCTTGGATTGCACCTGCATCTATAATAGGCAAAATCTTGTCCTTTCCAACAGTTGGAGTTAATCTAATAGTAATAGTATGTATAGCAATATTCACTAATAGTATAACATGTGCGTGAATCTATCATATGGGGGCGAATAACACTCCTTTATGTGCTTGCATTCCCATTCTTGCGTCTATTATTCGCCTCATGATGATTGAGTTATGCAGGTATTATCTATCATCTATGAATTTTCATGGGAATTGATGGATGTAAGGTTATCATGTATGCTTGTATCTGACCTATGGAGTATTTCCTTATGCGATGGCCCAATATGACGTATCATGTTAATATCATACCCGAATTGATTTTTCCACACCTTACTTTACGAAGGTATCTTCGTTTTCTGCCTCAGCTGTATTCTGTTTTAATATTTCGCGTCTATGGATCTTATCATGTCTCCTTTGTCTTTTCATTGTGCGATTATATTCTCACACTGCTTACCATCTCATTATTTCCTGTAAAACAATACTAATTTCTACTTCAATTTCCTCATGAGGTGTTATTTAGCCTTCCTAATTAAAGGTCTTATTTTGCCGAAAATATGATTTTTTTTCTGTGTCGACGAGATCGCAGGATGTCTTTACATTTTGGTGTAACGACCCATTGATCTCGCCTTATCATCTTCTTGTATTATTGCCTCTGCAGGTTTTATTGACGCGCAAATACGACAAGTCTTAATACTCCCATGAGTAAAAAGCCTCGTGATATTTGCATCTTTTGACACAATTTTGCTCCCTAATGGAGGATGTCGTCCTTATATTCCCCCTGGTTGACCTTCAAGGAAGCTTACCCCTACCGAGTTATGGTGGGATCTTCCCATCCAGTGATGCAACAACCAGTTATTTTTGCGCCCTCTTATCCCTCTGCCTATATGGCTTATGGTTACAAGACTGCACCCTAAGTGGGGTTTTTTCGGACCGAGTGCATCATAGTCAAGACTTGTCAAGAGCAGCCAGGTATGCTCCAGATGCTCCAGGCACTCTTGACTCAACTGTGTACCTCGGCGTCCTGATCGAGTTTCTGCACTCCTTAGTAGAGAGCTTCTTACCTTAATCTTTTGACTAAGGCGCTCTATTGGATGGGCTTTTGTTTCACCCCAAATCTCCATGGCTCAGTCTCCAGGGTCGGTGTAGCTTTCACCTGAGCCATGCTAGTTTCTGTGGGTTTTCCCCAATTATGACGCGCGTTAGGTCTTATTATTTCCTATTGCTATACGCGAACTAGGGTGCACGCCACAATTGGATGCCTAGCCTCCCTAATAGAGTCTTTACTTTTGTTCCTTCTATTAAGGTCTTATGTTTGCCTTTTTCTGATTTGATATCTGTTAATAAAGAAGAAAATTTTTCATTCACATTCATACTTTTGAACAATACAATACTAATATTTTCTTTCTTTGCTTATTCGCCTACATGATAACTATCTGTTTCATGTCTGAGATAACTTGCTTGTTTCTTTCGCCTTCTGCGCTTCATTGAGTTCGAGTATGCTATACAATACATTGATTCGCATGAGTTCCACTGCTTCTGCAGTGCGATGACTGCCGCATGGACCGTATTTTCTCAGATACACTTGATTCCATATTTCATCAGATGGTTTTCCTTACTTTTCATTTACCAATTCATACATTCCATTTCGAGTGACCTTTTTGATTCTATATGGCCCTTCCCATATGTTCTCCATGTATCTTTTACCGTTTTTTTGATAGTGCGGTTTCTCCCTTAACACTAAATCTCCTTCTTGGAATTCTCTCTGGTTAACATGCTTGTCGCGTCTGTTTTCTTGTGCGGTTGTTATCGTCTTTGTAGAATTCTTTCTTATTTCACTTTCCCTGGTCACAAAATCTACCATTAATCTTTCACTTCTCTGGCTCTCTTGTACCTCCTTCTTCCAATTTCTTCGCTTGCTTGCTCGTTCCTCACATTTGTCAACGTCGATCTCATGACATGCTTTACCTTCATTCGAATCTCCTATGATAACTCCAACAACTTGAGGTAGAGGGAACTTGATGCATTGGTGGAAAATTGAAGCCACTCCTAGGATACCATGCAACCATGGTCTGCCTATTAAAGCATCATACGGAGATTTTACGTCAACCATGCAGAATACGATTTCTGTAGATATGCTTTTTAAAGGAATTTGCATCGTTATCTCTACCTTTGGTTTGTTGGTTGTTCCGTTGAAACCGTAAATCTTGTAAGTCGATGGAATGAGTTCTTCATCTCTACCACCCATGGTCTTGTATGTGTGATAAAACAGAATATCAATTGAACTTCCAGGGTCTATCAGTATTCTATTTATAGCCCATGTGTCTGTGTTCTCCTTTTCATCTTCATCAACTTTTGCTTTTGGATTAATTTCTAACTTGAACACTGATAGACTCTCGTGCGGTTCGCCACCTCCTGGTACCTCTTCCGCGCTGAAGGAAATGGGTTGTTTCTGCTAATCTTTCAATAGCGATATCTTCGCAAGGTTGAGTATCTCTCTTCCATCGCTATCTCTTGCATAAACTCGACTTAGGACATTATCATGGAAATCTTCTATTCTTCTGAACGAATGTATTATCGAATTACAGTATAAATTCTTCGCCTTCGCTCCTACTTCAATCAGATACGTATTCTTTCCCGCCTCTCTATCTTGTGCGCGCCCTGGAGGTGGAGGTGGTGGTAGATTCTGTGGCTGTTGTACTAGGAAATGGCCTAGCTTTCCGTGATCAATTATTCTCAGTATAATTTTCTTCACATTTCAAAAGTTGTTAGTTGTGTGACCATGTAAACGATGATAAGCACAGAATTCTCTACTTCTCCTCCATGGTGGAGGTTCATCTTCCATATTTGGTGGTGCTGGTATTTCTTCCATCAAAATTATTGCTTCCCATATTTTCTCTACTGTGGTGTTTAGATGCGGCATCTTTATATGTTCCCAGACTACTCTATTTCCTCCTTGGCCTTGGTTATAATATTGATTTCGCCCTCCATATCCTTCTGGCTGGTAATCAAGTCTTTGAATCTTATTATTTCCTACATGGTTATCGAACTTTCTTTCTCTTTCAAACTCTTCTTGATCCCTACTACCCATTGCTACTAACTTTTGTTGATTTTCGATCATCACCTTTTTCTTGATTTCCTTGGGACGTGCTTGCGACTGTGTTTGTTATCTTAGGGAGTAGACTTACATTCCCAGTTTTTGTGCTTGCATTCGCAACGGGATACGATTCCATTTCTTTCTGCTTTTCTTCAAGAGTGATGTATTCCTTTTGATATTCGCGAAGTTCTGTCATTGATATTGTATCTCTGATTCTGAATATCAGCGTATACAACAAGTTTGTTGCGAAGAGTGCGTTAATAAATGCTAGAATGAGGTTCCTCTCATCTACTCGTCCAGCCATTTCACTACACATGGTTCTTCATCTTGTGGTTAAACTTCGCAGGCCTTCATTTGTTCTTCTTCGCAGACCAAACACCTTCTCTATGCCTGGTCGTAACACGTTGTTACTGATGCATGCTCCTAGGAATATTGTCTATAGATGATTAAATGACCTGATTGTTCTCGTAGGTAAGCCTTCAAACCACTTCAAAGCTTCCCCTGTTAGGCTGGACGGAAAATATTTGCATAGAACCGCATCATTATCTTCCCATTGTAATAAAGATCTCACATAAAATTTTATGTGTTGTATCATACAAGTGGTTCCATCAAAAATATTAGTGAACACAGGTAAATTGCATTTAGTTGGTACTTCATCCATCAGTATTTGCCTTGAAAATGGTGTTTTTCCTGCTTCCTCAATTGCCTCATCCAGATGTCGCCTTCCTCTCTTTCTTTTTGTTGTGATCATTGCTCTTACTTCCGCTAATTCTTTTAAGATTTTTTCGTTCATGACTTGGCTTATGTCTTGCTGCATTGGCCTTTTCAACCTTTCTTGCATTATTCTGTTGTCATGTCTATTTTGACGCATAGCCTCTTGTATTTCTCTCACTTCAGCATCATCTCTTCTTCGTCTGCGTCTATCTTTTTTATTTTCCTCTACGCGATCTTGTTGATTTCTTAACATTTTTCTTCCTTGTAATAAAATTCTTCCCTGTTCTTCATCATATTCCTTATCTTGTTGATTTCTTAACGTTCGCGTCATCTTACTCGGTTGTCGTGATTGTTTTCGCGCACAACTTCTTGTAATTCTCGTTCTTGAGCTTCTTCTCTTCTTCTCATGCGCCTCACTCTTTCATCCCTTGCATGATTCTGTGCAGCCTCGTATCTTTCGACTTCTGCTTCAAGATCGCGTCGATCTCTTAATATTTGCCTACCTTGAAGTATCATTCTTCCTTGTTCTGAGTCATTTTCATCATCCTGATCATACCGTGCGAGGTTATCTCCATCTTGTTGTTTATGTCTGTTAGCCCTGCGATTTTCACACACGCGATGATGTTCGCCCTCTTGTACGTTCCGCTCATCGTTCAATTGTTTCTCTATGCGGAGATCATCGCGCTGACCTTGTATATAGTCACCTACCTGAATAATGTTTGTGTCTAGATGTTGTTCTTGCCTTGCATCTCTGCGGCTAGATATGCTATGTCTTGACGTGCTCCCACTTTTTATTGACCTAGAGCTCGCTCGTGTGGTGCTTCTTGATCTCAGCTCTTGTAACCTTATATTCTCTTCTCTTAGATCATTATTCTGACGTGTCAAATTCACACGCTCTTCTTCTTCTATCCTTCCTTCTGCAACCAGTATTTGTCGAAGTTCTTCAATTGTCATCTTCTCTTCATTCCCTTCTATAAGTCCGCCATATCCAGTCCTTTGCTCATCTTCTTCTGTTGAATCTGTTTGCCAAGTATGATCACTTACTCTATTGTAGTCGGTATTATTAACCTGCGCAGGTTCGCATTGAATCGGAGGTTGGACTTGATTTCCTCGATTATTTCGTTCTCCCATTCTTGATGATTCAGTGTTTTCACTTCTTCTTCTTCCTGCGATTCTTATACTCCTCCTAATTGGTACAACTTGTTCCGTTGTAGCCGATTGTCCTACCATTTTTACTTTCTTGAAAAATTTCTTTTTAAAGAATTGAAAACTTAAACAACGAAGACTATTTTTTTGAGGTTGAAATTTTTGATTTAATTTTTGAGATCTAAACTTCTAAACTTTCAAAGGTTTCAAGCGGATTTACCAACAAGGTATATCATTCCGAGCTGTCTTCTACCGCCAAAATGTAGTTGCAGGAAATCCTACAACTACACCCTTAGAGAAATCTATAGAACAATCTAAGTAATCATCATAAGAATCATAAGAACATTCATTAAGATCAGGGATGTCAATGGATGCTAACGCAACGGATAAAGGCTCTGCCGCTGCCGTTGCCATTAAAAGGTAGAGGATATCCGTTGTCCGTTAATTTCCAGCATAAATAGGAAATTCAAAAACGTTACCGTTACGTTGGACTTACCGGATAACAGATATTTTTCCGTTACCATCCGGTATGTCACAGGACAAACACAAAACAGGCTAAAAACACAGAACAAATATACATAACAACTTTTAAATCCCACAAAACAGGTTTTAAATCCATGCCACACCAAAAAAAGACATGCAGATGTTCATGCCACACAAGAAATCAAGTTCAGAATCTTCAGATGCTCTAGCAAAAAAAAAAAAGACATCTCCATCTCCATTTGCTGCAACAACTACAAATGCATTCCTCCTCCATCTCCAGATTCTCCACTGCCAAGTGCCAACTGCATCTGCAAATGCATTCCACCTTACTCCTTAGTCCTGAACTTCTGCATATTGAAAGGAAACTCAAAAGTGCTATACATTTTAAGTTGGCAAGTGACAATGTCATTGTCAGTACAATAAGCATCTAAATTGCAAATAAAATATTAATATGTAAGGAAACTTACCAGTAACACAACTATCACTGTCACTGAGAGTGAGATCTGGCAGTCAATCACCCAAACAAAGCAATGATTCAACAAGTTCTGGATCTAATGAACTCCTGTGAGATGTGAGAACCCTGCCACCAATACTAAACATAGATTCTGAAGCTACACTTGTCACTGGAACAACCAAAACATCTCTTGCAATCCTTGAGAGGGTTGGGTACTTTAGAGCATGATTCTTCCACCAACTTAAGATATCAAACCTTATTTCTTCAATGGTTGTGCCTTTAGGAAGAACTGGTTCTGCTAAGTAAGTCTCCAATTATGACTTCTGAACCTCAAAGACATTGTTTTCCATAATAAAATCATCATAACCAAATTCATATGAAGTTGTAGTTGCAGAGATCTCCATTCCAACGGAACTCATTCCACTATCATAATAATCTGGAACTGTGGTGTTTGTTTCATAAGCACAGTAAAGAGCATTGAGTGCAAGCTCAAATTTGTTATAGTGACTTTGATAGTGATTGACACCATATACTCTCTTCATAACAAACTCCACCCTTCTAGCCTTATATCTAGGATCTAAAACAACTCCAATTCCCATCAAAGTGTTACTTTCTTTCCAGTAGCTATCAAATTTCATCCTCATAGGCTATGTCTCTGATATACTCATGCTCACTTGATTCCCAGATCTTAATGCATCTATTAACTTCTTGCACCCCATTATAATACAAATTTGTTGTGGGATACTTAATCCCATCAAATTTGGTTGAAATGACATCAAACAATTCCAAACATTTACATATATGTATTCCTTGTTGCCACTCCTTAGAAGATGGTAGTATCTTGAAGTCATTATCCAATTCAGCTAGCCTAACAAAAGCTTGTCTCAAAAAAATTGCATCCTTTAGCATCTTAAAGGTGGAGTTCCACCTGGTATCCACATCTAAACCCACAAACCTTGAAGTAGGAAGATTAACTTGGGCCATTGCACATTCAAATCTCTCTTTTCTAGCCTGACTTGACTTGACATATTTTACACACTCTCTAACTGCATCTATAAATGGAGCAGCTACTCTGATTCCCCACCCAACAATCAATTGCAATACATGATTACTACACCTTATTTGGAACATATCCCCATTAAGAACTAAAAAGTATTTGCTATCAAGCCATTTCTTCAGATTTTCCATCATAACATTGTTGGAGCTAGCATTGTCAGCAGCTACAGCAAAAAGCTTATTTTCTATGTTCCAATCTAGATACACTGATTTCACTACAGATGCTAGAACTTCTCTAGAGTGTGGTGATGGCACTAAAGTATATGCTTGTGTTTTATTAATCAATTTCCACTCCTCATCTATGTAATGCAGTGCCACACAACAATAACCATCCTTTGTATGCTTACATGACCACATATCTGTTGTTAAACTACATTCAGATGTAATATTCTCAAATTGTTCTTGTAATTGCAGTTTGAACTCAGTTGTTAGTCTCATGATGTCTTCCCTAACTGTATTCCTAGTGTAAAGCTTAGCAGTAGGATTCAAAGACTTAACAAACTCTCTAAAATAAGGACGCTCAACTATAGTGATTGGATAACCATGTTTAACAATCATTTTGGAAACTAGTGTCCTAGTAACAATAACATCATACTTCCAATTGGCTAACTTTGTTTGAGCATTACCCGTTCTGACAGAAGTAATCTTCCTTTGTCCTTTCTTATTCTCGGGATTTTCTATGCAGATTATAGCATGGTAATGCAAGCGGCTGGTTCCTTGGTTACTGGGAGCAGGTATCTTCTTGTGATAATGTTTGCATTCAGCTATAAGTATCCCAACCTCCTTCCCTTTTACAACCTTCTTTCCAATTTTCCTGTCAAAATCAACCCATACATCAGACCTTACTGAGCGCATATTTTTATTCTCTTCAGCTATAACTGGGTCTTCATCTACTTCTACATCTTGTTCTTTTTCTTCTCTAAGACGAATTGAAGGTGTAACAGAAGCAGGTGTTGAATTAATTCCAGAACCTTGAACTTGATTGGATGCAGCAGCAGCAGGTAAATGTGATGCAACTGAAAATGAGAGATTCTGTGAACACCCAACATGGTTTGATGTTCCTGTTTCGCTTTGGGACATGATTAATTTCAAAAATCTGAAATTGTGTACCCTAATATCAGAAACCCTAAATTGAATATTGAGTTTTGAAGATTGAAATTAAACTCAAAGGAAATTGAAGAAGAAAACCCTAGTTTCTAATCAGTAATCACACATGATTTATATAGAGAAGACGATGATTTTTAAGGCAGAGAAGACGATGATTTTAGGTTTTCTCTCGTTTTCTCTCTGTTGTGCCGACAAAACTGAAGTGAAGAATGAACTTAATGAGATTCATTCGACGAATACACCCTATGTGCAAGAGTTTACACGTGCAGTACGCACGTTTTCGGATAACGGAACTAAACCTAACGGAAATACACGGTTCCAGTATCGTTACGTTAAGAAGAGATTATCCGTTAGCTTATCGGTATCGGATATCCGTTTACCGCTATGTCGGATGGTATAAGTAACGGCTAACGGATTATCGGTATCGGATTTCGGATAATCGGTATCCATTGACAGCCCTATTTAAGATCTTCAAATTGGATACAAAGTAATGAGAAAACCCTAACTTGGGAAACAAATAATCTTTCTCTCTCCTAAGTTTCTTGTCTAAGCTCTCCAACAGATCTCTCCTAATACATGGTCTCTTGGCTCCTTATATAGGAGTTTACATAGTGGATGACAGTTAATAAAGCCCCTAATTTCGGATCTGACGTGCGTCAATGTCGCGTGGACTTTATTGATGACGCACGGTTTCTTGACTATCGCACAGATCTTCACACTTCACTCGTGATTAAGCTGACGCCATTCGATGCGTCATTATGGATAAGTTGTACGCGGTTGTCTTCGCTCAGTCTTGATAATCATCATTTTGCATACTTGATTGGTGTGCGATATTTTGTATCCACAGGTAGCCTAGAACCCGTAGAGAAGCAAAGCCCACCTCATATTTTCCTATCAGGCACTGCAGACAAGCTCGGAAGACTACTATACTGATGCTACAACGGCGAAGCTCACTACTAATCCAGAACACTTATAGCTACATGGAGTCGCCGGCTTGGAATTTTATGTATAAACAGTTTCGATTTTGTGTACGAGGAGCTTCCCTTTAGGGACTCTAAGTACACTTTATTGGAAGCCGGTCGACAGCAGCACCAACTGAAGACACTTATAAATAATGGTCTTTCTTGAGTATATATATAGAGTGATACTAAATAATGATCTTTCCTGTGTCTATATATATAGAGTGATACCACTGATAAAGTTCCACGTTTTTGTTTAATTGGGATTGAAGACAAAACTAATTCAAGGATTTCACCTCCAAAAAATATTTAGTATTTTATTAGGACGATTCTGTGCGTATTTGAGTTAGGGTTTATTGAAACAATCATGGGTTTTAATACTAATAAAAAGTTACTTAAGGGAAAGCATAATACCAGCATCGGTGAGGAAGAATATAGGATTAGTGAATTACCTGACGCAATTCTTCATCATATCCTATCTTTCCTTGATATCAAACTTGTTGTTCGTACTTCGGTTCTGTCAACCAGATGGAATTACATTTGGACATCTATCCCCATACTTAAATTTCCATCTTGGACAAGCAAATTCTGTTTGTCAGAGATCAATAAATTCATGGATTTTATGGATAAAACATTGCTTCTTCGTGACACATCATCAAATATTCAGAAGTCTTGGATTGAGGATAATTTCCTTAGAGAATAATCTTCTCTTGGAATGTGTTTTATATCAAAACAATAATATCTTATGGAAATTACAGGAGTTATGATGGAGATAAATCTCCTTATTCTAAATAAAGTAATGCAGATAATATGTATTCTATTACACCCCCTTAGTCTGAGCGGGAGAGGAGCAAATGCTGAGACTAGACCGAAAGAAAACAAATTGCTGACGAGGGAGTCCCTTGGTGAAGATGTCAGAATACTGGTTTTCATAGGGGACGTGTAGAACATGAATGTCACCAATACGAACACGTTCACGTACAAAGTGTATATCAATTTCCACATGCTTGGTGTGATGATGTTGAACAGGGTCTCTAGACATATAAATCGCACTCACATTATCACAATATACAATAGTAGCACGTTGTAAAGGAAGATGAAGCTCTAGAAGTAGGTTGCAAAGCCATGTAGTTTCAGCAACAACATTTGCCACCCACGGTATTCAGCTTCAGCACTAGATCGAGAAACTGTTGCCTGACGTTTGGATGACCAAGAAATGAGGTTGTCATCAAGAAAGACGCAGTAACCCGAAGTCGATCGACGAGAATTAGGGCATCCCTCCCAGTCAGCATCAGAGTATGCTGTTAAACCAGAAGTAGAGGAGACCGAGATAAACAAACTGTGATGAATGGTGCCCTGAAGATAGCGAATGATTCTCTTGAGGGCCTGCATGTGGTGCTCTCGCGGGTCATGCATGAATAAACATACCTGTTGAACAGCATATGGAATATTTGGTCGGGTAAAGGTGAGGTATTGTAATGCTCCATCCAGGCTTCTGTATAGAGTTGGATCCTTAATCGCATGACCCAAAGTTGCACTAAGCTTGGATTTGGTGTCGACTGGAGTAGACACTGGGTTACACTGTGTCATGGAGGCACGAGTAATGATATCCTTAGCATATAATAACTGATACAAATATAACCCTGAAGATGATCGAGTGACGGTAATACTCAGAAAATGATGTAGAGGTCCAAGATCAGACATGGAAAATTTCCGTTTCATTAGATCAATGAAGCGGTGTAGTAGAGTATTGTTAGACGCAGTCAAAACAATATCATCTACATATAGCAGTAAATATGCCGTATCTGAGCCGGATTGATAAACAAAGAGAGATGGATCACACACACTACTACGAAAACCACAATTAGTAATAAACTTGGCAAACCTCTGAAACCACGCCCGAGGAGCCTGCTTGAGACCATATAGGGATCTGCGTAGTCGACATACATAATCAGGGTGAGCAGAATCAACAAATCCCGGAGGCTGATGCATGTAAACTGTCTCGGTCAGGTCACCATGGAGAAAAGCATTCTTAACATCTAGTTGATGAATTGGCCAAGAACGCGAAGTAGTAATAGTAAGAATAGTACGAACAGTAGCAGGTTTGACAACCGGACTAAACGTTTCAAAACAATCAACCCCAACCTGCTGAGATTTACCATTAGCAACAAGACGTGCCTTGTGTCGCTGTAGAGAATCATCATCATTATATTTATGACGAAATAGCCACATGGAACGAATAACATGAGCATCATGTGGTCGTGGTACAAGTTCCTACGTATTAGTTTTCAACATAGCATTGTACTCATCTTTCATAACGGCATTCCAATTTATATCCCTAAGAGCATACAAGTGAGAGCGAGGAATTGGGGAGATATGTTGTACAGTTTGGACATGAAGATTGAGCCGGTGGATTGGTTTGTGAATGCCACGGGAAGCTCGAGTCACAGGTCGTGAAGGAGCAGGTGGTGAGGGTGGAGAGTCTGTAGTGGGTGGAGGGGAAGTTGAGGGTGGAGGGTTTGTAGTGGGGGAGGG
>NC_039367.1:155505518-155539907 GCF_003573695.1 Papaver somniferum
GGGGGGGGGGGGGTGTAGGTGGTAAGGTAGGATAGACTTAAGTGGGTGGGGTAGGTTTTGCACCTGTTGAAACAGGGAAGTTATGTACAGGCGACAAACCTGGGGAGTTGGGTGGAGTGGGAATTGTAGTGGGACTGACGTGGAAGAGAGTTGGGACTGACGCAGAGAAGACGTGTTGGAACGACGTGTATAAACTTGTGGGACAGACTAGAGGGAAGGTGGGACTGACGTGTCTGATTGGTATCAGGTTTTGTACCTGTTGAATTTGGTACATGCCTCATACCTGGGGAGTTGGGTGGAGTGAGAACAGTAGTGGGGATGAAGGGATGGCAGGGGGAGCTGGACAGACGCATGGGAGAGAAGTTATACCGACGGTGAGGAGGAGTATATAGGCCAGGGAAGGTGACGGTGGGTTGGGTGACAGCAGGGGGATTCTGAGAAGAATGGTATGATAGATTATATGATGGATGAATAAGATAAGGGGAAGACTCGACATTAGAAGGGGTATTTGTATGGAGATTTGTGAACGGGAAGACAAATTCATCAAAAGTTACATGACGAGAGATAATAATCTTGTTTGTGGCAGGATCAAGGCAGCGGTATCCACGGTGGTTGGGAGGAAAACCAAGAAAGACACATTTAGTGGAACGAGGGGAAGGTTTGTGAGGAGTTGTGGATGGAAGATTTGGATAGCAAAGGCAACCAAAAGTACGAAGATGTTCATATGTTGGTTGTCGTTGATAAAGAATAGACACTGGTGAGTGAGTGAAAGTTAAGGACTTCGGTGGGTAGAAGATTATGTAGATACACTTCCATATGAAGCGAGTAAACCCAATATTTTTGGGGAACGGAAGCGTGAGACATAAGGGTACGGGTGATATCATTGACACGGCGTATCATGCGTTCAGCCTTGCCATTTTGGGAGGAAGTTTGGGGACAAGAGAAACGAAAAACAAGACCATTGTCACGAGAAAAGGTATGAAAGGAAGAGTTGTCAAATTCACGACCCGTGTCACATTGAAAGCATTTTATTTTACGTTCAAATTGAGTTTGAACGAAAGAACGAAATTCCAAAATTTTGCTATAAACTTGGGACTTGAATTTTAAAGGGTAAACCCATAGATAGTTTGTGAAATCATCAAGCAATATAAGATAATAGCGAAAACCGGTATCGATATGTAAAGGATAGGTCCATAAATCGCTATGAATGATATCAAAAGGTGCAAAAGTGGTGGAATTAGATTCATAAAATGGCAATCGAACATGTTTACTAACTTGACATGAATGACAAAGTTTAGAAGAATTATTCTTATTACAATGAATAGATTTATTGGTACATAAGACATCTAAAATGGCCTTGCCAGGGTGGCCGAGACGGCTATGCCAAATATCTGGTGAAAAAACAGAAAGAGAAGTGGGGGAAGACTGGGAAGATTTTGTAGGTGGCACGACAGAGTTGGTGATAGGGTAGAGCTCCCCAGTACTATCACATCGAAGGATAATCTTC
The DNA here is from genome assembly GCF_003573695.1 of Papaver somniferum. Lineage (NCBI taxonomy): Eukaryota > Viridiplantae > Streptophyta > Magnoliopsida > Ranunculales > Papaveraceae > Papaver > Papaver somniferum. The sequence continues at coordinate 155,507,026 of NC_039367.1, forward strand.
CTCGAACTCAGATCCTTCACAGAAGAACCAGAAGGATCAAACTCAACAGATACACGATTATCAGTGGTGAACTTACGAACGAAAACTAAGTTTTTAATGATAACAGGAGCAACAAGAGTATTTTTGAGTTGAAGAGTACGGGAGGGAAGGGTTATAAGATTGGTACCACATGTCGTAACTGGAATGCTATTGCCATTGCCAACTAAGATGGATCGTACATTACTAGAATTGAAAACGTTATAAAAAGTACCTGAATCAGTAGTAAGATGCGAAGTAGCACCGGTGTCCATGTAGAAGGCATCATCAGGTTGTTTTAGATGCATGGAGCTATACGCCTCGACGATATCCATGGGTTGCAATGACTCAGTTGTATGAGCAAGGTATGCTTGGCCACGACCACTTCCAGAATATCGACCGCGTTGGTTGTTGCGGAAGTTGGTATTAGGTGGTCTGCGGAGTTGCTCAAACTGCTGCCATGGAGGCTGTGTTAGATAAGGGCAGGGTGGAACAGCCCAAAAGGGAGGCCAGTAAGGTGGGTACGTTGGCAGGGGTGGTCTGGGCCCAGGAGGAGTCAGCAACAGTGGGGCGTTTGCACTGGAAGAAGTATATGGGCCGGATCTAGATCGCCTATCACCTTGCCGGGCTTTGTGACCATGTTTACTGTTGGGTTGATGGTGAGACCGTGGGCTGTTACGATGCAGTGGAGTAGCAGCCGCAGCGAGAGCAGTTGGAGCTCGAGCGACGGACTGATGAGCTCGTCTGATTTCTTCAGTGCGCAGTTGAGATCGAGCGACATCAAAGGTAGGCATAGATTGTTGTATAAATGAGGGTACGGTATTGTATTCCTCCAGAAGACCATTCACCAATTGGATTACGAGAAATTTATCATTCATAGAAAAATCAAGATCATGCACTCGATCGGACAGAGATTTGAACTTGTCACAATAATCATCAACACTAGCACAATCAGAAAATTTAAGATTGACAAACTTACTTTCAAGATTTGCTGCCCGGCTGCCTTTGTTGTCTTGAAATATGGTTTTAAGGTGATCCCAAATCTCTTTTGCGTTTTTTCCTTTCTTGAGAATGGTGAGCATTAGATCCTTGGTCATGGTAGCGAAAATCCATTGACGGCAGAGGGCATCCAACTGTTTTTCGGTGTCGGCATCAACATCAGCGGGTTTTTGCGATCCATCAATTAGGAAGAGTAATCGATGTGCTTGAAGATGAAGTTCAAATAGAAAAACCCGTGACGAATTTTCATCATGTTTGATATCAAGAATAACAGGGATTAGGGTTTTTATGTTTGTTACGGCAAAAGCCGGGTGAAGAAATTTCTTTTCTCCTGTCATTGTTTTGGGTTTTTAGAAGAGGAATCGATGGTTGGATGATACCATCTTGGATTGAGGATAATTTCCTTAGAAAATAATCTTCTCTAGGAATGTGTTTTATATCAAAACAATAATATCTTATGGAAATTACAGGAGTTATGATGGAGATAAATCTCCTTATTCTAAATAAGGTAATGTAGATAATATATATTTTATTAAGAAGGTTTATCTTGAAACGCATGGACACATGGAAAATGCATCTAGGGTTCATTCATGGATCTCTAATATAACAAGGCATAATGTCAAAGGACTCGATCTCTGTTTGCGTCTAGATAAAACTTTTTTTATTCCTTCGTCTCTTTTTAAATATGAATCGCTGACTAAATTGGAGCTAAGTGCATCCTGTAATATTCACATTCCTAAAAGTTTCTCTTTCCCGAAACCCAAGAGCCTTACGCTTAGTTATATCCGATTTACGGAAGATGATGGCTGGAATGAGCAACACTTTTCTAATTGCCCTGTCCTTGAGAGTTTGTTTTTGGATGATTGCACTTGGTTTGGTTCGAGGAAATTCTGCATTTTAACTCCAGCTCTAAAAGTCTTAGAAATTTATAATTACTCTCCCAAGGAAGACGGTCTACAAGATTATGATCTCAAAATTCATGCACCGGATCTTGAATCTATTGTCTACTGGAATGTTGTGGCTAAGGATTATGACCTGTCCAGCTTTGTAAAACTAGTTAATGCAGATATCTACTTTAGTGTATATGATGGGGAGGAAAGGATAGGTCATGGGGAGGAAAGGAAAGCTGTAAGTAAATTTCTTCGAGCGCTTGCACATGTAAAAAGTCTAATAATTGCTACGGCTGAGCTAGAGGTATTCTTCTTTCCTCGTGATATCTTTATGTTTTTTATGGCCGACCAGACACCCCGAAACTGATTTACACGCTTGTTTTTTACTGCCCTGGGATGAATAGGCTGTCCTCTTTGCAGAAGATTACGTAAACATTCTACCTACATTTAATAATCCAAACAAGTTGGACCTGACTCTTGGACCAGCCTCGGATGAATTAATATTTGCATTGCTCAAAGCAGCACCTAATCTGAAGAAGCTTCGATTCAACTGGGCAAGTGCACAAAACTTAGTTTTATATTTGTGAACCATTTATGCCTTCTGACAAGATTTTTTATGACATTGTCTGGTTATTTTTATTCCAATTCAGGACATTTTTGGCGATGATGATGATGATGACAATGACGATACAGTGTATAATGAAACTGATGACGACTTGTTTGGACACCTACAGTCAGTTCTGTTTAGGGGATTTGTGTGGAGGAGAGGGTTGCGATGGGCGAAATTAATTTTGAAAACCGCAAAATCTTTACAGAAAATGACTATTCGTGCTGGCAATTGCTTTCTGAAAGAGAAAGAATTAGTTGAACCAGAGTTACAGAATCTTCCAAGAGCCTCTTTGGAATGTGTGTTGTCTAAAACTTGTGATCGAGTTATTTCCTAGAATCAGCATATGTTGTTCGGTTTCTTTTTATTTATATTTAAACTTTTCATCATCCTCAGCAAAGTAAGGTTTGACAGCTTCCATGAATATATCACATAATTGGTATTTCCACCATGAATATACTGCTGTTGCAGCATCAGAAAACTCATAAGATTCAAGAGCTGTGACGGTCTTGGATATGGCTTTGTTCAGGGATGATAGTATCCACTTGCAGCTGAATGGAAGAGAATCCAGATTTAGAGTGCTCGTGGGAGGAACGTTATGGTCTCCGAGTTAGGTCATTGCAAAGCGAATGACATTCCATAGCTTGTTGCACCACTTTCTGTAACCAACAACTCTTTTGATATTCAAATTTATCTTGTCAGACTGGGCTGTATACGACACAAGGGCGAACCGCAGCGCAGCTGCACCGCATTGAGCAATGCCATTTCGAAAGTCTTTCGCTTGTCCCTTTTTGGCATCTACAAGCTCTTTAGGATCCAGGTTACCCTCTTCCATCCTTTTGTGGAGGTTTTCCAAGGTTACCCCGTCTATCACTTCAAACGGATCAATCACATTTCCCAGAGATTTTGACATTTTACGGCCAGATGCATCACGAACCATCGGATGCAGGTAAACCTTTCTGAAAGGCACATCACCACTGAGTTGCATTCCTAGCATAACCATGCGTGGAATGTCATGTCCAGTTTCAAGAACTGAGGTTGGATAAAATGCTCTGAAATCAGCGGTATCATCGGGCCATCCCAGCGCAGATAACGGGAAAATCCCAGAAGAAAACCAGGTATCCAATACATCCGGATCTTGAATAATCTGAAACTGCTTTCCACCACCAAATTTTATTTTAGCTTCTGATCGCGCTTTCTTTTCATCTTTCCCAGCCACCCAATGATCAGCGTACGCACCATATTCTTTCGGTATGTCATCCTCCAGTGTAACGTACCAAGCTTGAACACGGTGCCCCCAACCACAATTGCCGTGAAATGCACCAATCTTGGCTTTTCTCCAGCCATCTTCTCCACTCAGCTGTATATTTCTTTGGAATGCTTTCAATTTTCTTGCAGTTCTCGTCCACAACAGCATCGAGAGCTTTCTTTGCCATACCATCGCATTTTACATACCATTAGGGTTTCATCATTGGTTCCACAACCTCGTTAGTCCTTGAACAAAGACTAAGCCGCATCGCAGTTTTCATAAAGACCCTTCTGCTTCAGTTCCTCAGCAACAGCTGCGCGAGCTTTAAACCGTGGCATGCCCTCAAAACTTTCCCCGCCGTTGCCATTAATTAATCCGTCATCGGTCAAGATGTTGATAAAATCCAGATTATGACGTTTTCCAACGTCAAAATCATTTTGATCATGAGCTGGTGTAATCTTAACAGCACCTGTCCCTAATTCTGGATCGACAAGTGTTCCGTCGCAAATGATGGGCAGTCTCCTCCCACTGAACGGATGAATTGCATAGTTCCCACGAAGATGACTGTATCTCGTATCCTCGGGATGAACTGCTATACCTGTGTCGCCAAGTGTCACATGCCCATTTAATCGCCTAAAATTTTCATGGGATATGACCGGCAATGATTGTGGTTCAGTGAATCATCTTCACCCACAATCACTCAGCCTTGCATACTTACATCAAAGTATGCATCTGCCTTCACTCATAAGGCTTTGCACAACAAAAGTCTTTTCTTCTTTCTCTCTAACTCTTCATGCCCCCATAAACATAAGAGGTTCTTCCATGCATCAAACCAATTGATCAACTCACACAAATCAGCAACACAATGAACACAAAGATTACTGCAACAAACTCATTTTGTTGCACTAAAGGAAGATTACAAAACTCGTCCATCACAAGGACCAAAAACAGGCCATTCACCCTTTTGATGAATGCATAACTCTCTCAAACATGAGACTAACTCTCCTATGTAAGCCTCCTGATTTTTCTCACTCCTTAGGACTATTTATACAACAAACTCAATAGCCAAAACCGTGCACAACACTTGCACACGCATGGAACAGCCATGTGTCCCATCAGGTAGTTTCCATAACCGCCAGCTTGCTTTTCCAACTGCCACCTTTTGTGTTGTCAAGCCAACAGATGCCACACCTGTTCTTGGTGGTTATGAACACTTCTACCACGCTTATAAACTCCTTTATAACAGTTCTACATCATCACACATCATTGGCACGCTTGTGAAGCTCGTAACTAACTTGCAACCGTCACTTGAGTCGTATTGCACACTTGTTGTACCATACTGGATTCTGTCTTGCCCCAACGTTCAACCCTCTTGGCCCTGCATGCTTATCACTCTAAACTCATGCACGGATAATCCTTATGCTTCAAACATCAAGGCCATCTCCTTAAGCTCACTCTAGTTACTCATGCGTCATATGATTCACTTTGCCAACTTGGATGACAATAGTAATGACACTCTTGCATTACTAACTTGTTTGCACTTGTCCAAGCTTTAGCCCTCCCTGTAACTCATGCATAGACTAATCCTTAGTCTATTCTACATGCTTGCATCGTCCTTGAGTTTGGGCCAACTCAATTCCACGGAAATGCCAACATGCCAACTCGCATGTTGCATGTTGCATCTTGCAACTTTGGTTTTGTCTTGCCTTCTACTTAATGAAGCTTCATTGTGTCGGCCAATAGCTTCATTCCTTAGCCAAATGTCTTTACAATGAAGTTCTGCACTTGCACTTCATTGGCCTACGAGGTTATGCCATTCTTGGCACTTGACAGTCTATACCGTATACCGATATTATGGCTTGTGTTGCGCTATTATAGCTTCGCATTGCACCATTACGGCGGAGTACTGACTTGGCCTGCAACTCTGTGATGCACAATCATTATGCTTCACTTGCAGTACCGTAATACCTAGCATCGTCTCCAGTCTAGTTGTGGAAACAACTATTTCACCCAAGTCTTCCTCCAAAGGGTACGCAAAAGATGTCAGTATGCCAAACTCAACTGGAGCATCATAACCAGGAACCTTTAACTCCGTTCTTTCCTTGATGTCCTTGTAATATACTTCAATATCAAATATTGCCGTCCGCAAAGCGCAATCCCAGTGCACAAGCCGGTGACCCCTAAAAATAAGACCATCTTTGAAAAGGCAAACAAAAGCTTCATTCACAGCTTTCGTCCTTTGCTCGTCCAATGTGAAGCACTGACGAGACCAGTCAAGGGAGACACTTAGCCTTCGAAACTGACTTAATATCTCCCCTCCATATTCACCAGTCCACTCCCACGCCATCTCTTCAAATGCTTCACGACCAAACTCATGCCTCGTTATATTTTTCTCACGCATTAACTTTTTGTCCACAACTACCTGTGTCGCTATGCCGGCATGATCCATCCCTGGAACCCAACAGACGTTGTCTCCAGACATTCTCCTCCAGCGGACGTACGTATCCTCAATTGCAGCAGTTAGAGCATGGCAGATATGTAATTTCCCAGTCACATTCGGTGGTGGGAGTAGAATTGTGGTGGCCGGTTTCGTACTGGCAGCATCTGTAGTGAAATAACCTGATTTCTCCCACCATGCATACCACGATTTCTCCACAGCAGCTGGATTATACTTCTTTGCCATTTGATGAGAAAGATGTTTCTTCTCACCGGGATTAGTCGGAGGATCAATGCAGACCTCCTCCTCAGGGTTTTCTTCATCTTTCTTGGCTGCTGCTAATAATTTTTTCTCACTTTTCTTACTAGAAGTTGCAGCGGGTTTCTGTGCTGCTGCTTTCTCTAACGCCTATGATTTCTTAAGTTCTTTCTCTTTCGCCTTGTCTTCTTTCTTCTTCTTCCTCTCAAGTTCTTGAGCAGTTTCCAGCTTCGGAGTTTCCTTGTTTTCTTCCATGTTGGAAGAAGAATGTATAGGATGTAAGACCATACAAATACCTAATTAATAATACTGATGATTCCTCGAACAAACTTATGTGTTTATTTACAGAGAGAGTCCTAAGAAAATAAGGAAACAAAGATGAATAAGTCCTTGAATATACGCTAGCCTAAAAATAGAATCGGTTTCCAAACCCTAATAACTATGTACTCTATGCCAGGGTGGTAGGGACTCGACTCGACTCGACTCCATTATTAAAAGATAATCATCTTCGGTTTCAAGGTTAAAAATTAGGGAAAGGGGAGTTCCTTGAAAACCCTCGGTTTCTTCTTCTTCATGAAGCTGAAACAGATTCCCACAGCAAAAGAGAGATCAAACCCTAATAAGTATTTGGGATTTAAACACAGTGATACTATTAAGTAATTTGGGATTAGACAGAGGCACTGTTCATTTTTTATACAAGAGAAACTGAAAACTTCATGGATTTCAATAATCAAGATTTACAGAACGATATTGATGAGGGAGAAGAAGATAGGATTAGCGAATTACCTGATTCAGTTCTTCATGATATACTTTCATTCCTTGATATCAAGCATGTTGCTCGTACTTGTGTGCTGTCTAAAAGATGGATGCACATATGGACATCTATCCCCACGCTTGATTTGCGATTCTGGGAACTGTACAGAGACATTCCTTCATTATCTGAGATTAATAAATTCATGGATTTTGTAGATAGAACGCTGCATCTTCATGACACGTCATCAAATATTCAAACGTTTAAGCTCAACTTGTACAACGACATGAATGCATCACGGGTTCAATCGTGGATCGAAATTTTAACAAGGCGCAATGTCCAAGAACTAAGTCTAGATCTCAATTTAGATTTGAAACAAGGCTACATACCTTTATCTATTCCTTTATCTCTTTTTAATTGTGAATCATTGACTAAATTGGAGCTAACTGCAAGTCCTACCATATGTTCCCCAGAAAATATCTTCTGTCCGAAGCTAAAGAGCCTTACACTTTGGAATATCAACTTTGGTAATGGTTACTGGAATGACCAACCCTTTCCAATTGCCCTGTCCTTGAAAAATTGATTTTGGGAAACTGCACTTGGTTTGGTACGACGAAATTTTATATTTTAACTCCAGTACTAAAAGTCTTGGAAATTGGCTATCCGACGGATGATGATGGTTTAGCAGACTGTGATATCAGAATTCATGCACCAAGTCTAGTATCTCTTGGTTGGTGGGGTTGTGTGGCGAAGGATTATGAAATGTCCAGTTTTTCAACACTAGATACAGCAGTAGTTGAGTTTGTTTTCTTTGGTCATGATTCAAGAAGGCCGGAAAAGATGAGTCAGGTTGTAAGTAAATTTCTTCAAGCACTTTCACATGTCAGCTATCTGTCATTACATGTTGAAAAAGACAAGGTATCTTTCTTTCTTTCTTTGTAGTAGCTTTTATGTGTTATAGTTGCTTTCATGTGTTCTTTGTTATAAGTTGATATATTTGCTGGCACTGCCTTTTGATGAATAGGTTCTCTCTGTTGCAAACGGTTTCCTAAGCAACCCACCTACATATCATAATTTGACCGCGTTGAGGCTGCGTCAAGGAGCAACAGTAGATAAACTAATATTTGGATTGCTCATAGCGGCACCTAATCTGAGGAATCTTGTATTTGTGGAGGCAAGTGTGCAAAACTTTTGATTTTGAATAGCCGCCTTAAAAGTTATTTTTATGCTCTTTAAAACTTAGTAGCCAGGAACGTCAAAGGCCCTCCGGTATCTCCATGAGATACGCGGTTCTGCGTTCCCAAGTGAGATCCGTGTTAGGAGCGCGCTCCTGGCATGCGAAAAAAGCGTTCCCAATTTTCTGAACCGTGTGATTTCAACTTCCGACCAATTCCAACTGAATCTTAATTCCCACCACTAGTTCCGACATGAAACTTAGTTCTCACCTGTTTCCAACATTTAACTTCTTGTAATCAGCCGTGAAACTTAATTCCCATGCCTAATTCCAACATGAAACTTAAATCTCACATATTTCCAATTTTTGACCTAGAACTAAAGAGACGTGATAAATCTTTATAAGGCCTTCAATTTCATATCTTCAGCAGAAAAACCAAATCGCCAAATCCTGTCTCTTCTTTATCCTTTCTTCTTCCATGGATACATCTTCAAACCCGGTAATAAATTCAGAAGAGGATGATGGTGACGAACCTGAAGAATTTACCACAACTCCTCTTTGGAAGTACGTTCAAAATATTGATAAGAACGATGGAGATAAAGGAGGAGGTGGTGGTGGGCAGAAGTTCATATGCAATTTAGGGTGCAAAGCGGAACCCTATGTGGGATCTTATACAAGGGTCCGTCAACACTTGATCGGTGTTTTACCGGGCACCAAGCCTCAAGGTATAAACCTATATTCTAAAGTTTCAAAAGAGATGAGAGAGATTTTTAGAAAAGATGAACTTGATGCAAGAATCATGTTCGGTGATAGTGCAAAAAGCTTGCGTTACCAAATGCTAGTTCGAGTCAAAATCAACAGGCAGGTATGAATATGGGCCAAAGTGATTTATTTCAGAGTGTACTTTTCTTATTTCTTGATAACAAAATTGGAAAATTAGTAATATAACTAATATTTCAGAAAAAATGTAATTCACGCTCCCAACTCACTTATCGTATCTCATTTTTTGAAAATTTGACGATCCCCGCTTCCGTCCTCGCTCCCGCTCCCGACCTCGTTCCCGTTCCTTTCTACTAAGCTCTAAAACGATATTCTTATGGTGTTTGTTCTCCAATTTTGATTCCAACTCAGTTCGATTATTGGTCTTCTGCCGACGAAATAGAATATGATGAAACTGAAGACTTGTTTCGGCACCTCCAGTCAGTTGGGTTCATGGAATCATTTGGGAAGGAGAGGGAGTTGAGATGGGTGGAATTAATCTTGAAGAACGCATTATCCTTGCAGGCAATGACTTATGGATTTAGTTTTTCGCTTCTGATAAGGAAAAGAAAGAATTAGTTATGTCGCAGTTACCAAGTCTTCCAAGAGCCTCTGCGAATTGTGTGGTTAAGTTTGTCTAAAACTTGTGATAGAGTTATAAATTTCCTAGACTATGCGTTGGTTTTCTTATTAGTATTAAAGTGAGTATCTATATGCATTTAACCCTGGTCCTCGGCAGTTCATTTTGGAATGAAGAGTTGAGAGTTTATGAAACAAAAAAACAATGGTTTCATGTGTAGAAACTGCCCTTATATCTCATCTATTAACACATGCAAATATATAATAATATCAACACATATTAAGAACATGCAATGAAGAATATGGAAACATGATTCGTACATGCAAAGAATAATATGTGATTGATTTCATGCAATGAAGAATATGGGAACAAGATTAGCACATGCAAAGAATAATATTGACGTAATTAGTTTTAATTTCTTTGATTAATTTATAGGAATAGATTTAATTCTTTTGATGTAATTATAGTATGAGGATCCTCACTCATTCAATGTATTTGTACAAAATAATGAAATCAATCTCATTACAGTTGTATGAGATTTAAAACCAAAACCAATATTTTTACATGGTATCAGAGCTAGGTTAGAAAATATTTTTTTTTCTCAATTCTCTGCAACTGCATAAACAATGGTTGTTGAGGATGATACTCTACCTCCTCCACCTCCCAAAAATAATCCTCCACCTAATAGGGAATCATGTCTATCCCCATCAAGCCCCTATTACGTTCATCCGGCTGACAATCCTACCACTGTCATCTTCACCCCTGTTCTCACCAGTGCCAACTATTGCATATGGGAAAGAGGAATCAAAAGGTCCCTAAGTGCTAAAGCCCAACTCGATTATATTGATGGATCCATTGTGAAAGCCACTGATCCAGTTGATCTTTCCCATTGGACTCGAGCATATGACTTAGTTGGTAGCTGGGTTGCCAACTCAGTTGACCCAGAAATTCGTGGGAGTGTTCAATCATTCCCATCTACAAGAGATCAATGGTTAGAGATCAAAAACCGATTCTCTCATACCAATGCTCCTAAGATTTTTGCTCTCAAACAATCAATATCTTCATTGAAACAAGAAAATATGAATGTAGCAATGTATTTCACTCGGCTCAAGTCTCTTTGGGATGAGCTGGATTCATTCAGGCCTCTCTTCCCTTGCATTTGTGGAGCAGGAAAGGATTTTGTAGATCACCACAATCAAGATCTTTCAATGAAATTCCTTCAGGGTCTTCATGACCGCTTTTCTGCTCTCCGCAGTCAATGCCTATTAATGGAGCCAATGCCATATGCAGCAAAGCTATACAATCTTGTAAGGCAGGAGGAATCACAACAAGGTATAAACTCATCCTCCACTACTCATGTTGAATCTGCAACACTCAGTGTCTCTCGCAGTGACTCTTACTCAGCTAGACCAAATTCAAGGTCTTATTCCAATCTCGGGACTACATCCAATGCTGGGAATGGTACCAAAAAGAGACAAAGACCTTTTGCGACCACTGTAACAAACATGGTCATACTCGGCTTACCTGCTGGAAGCTCAATGGCTACCCAAAAGATCCGCCGAGATCCAGAGATATTTCAACTCCGGCATATGCTGCTGCTGCTTCTGTTCCTAATACACATGCTGCTCCTGGTATAACTGCAGCTCAACATGCCAAACTTATGTCTTTATTGGAACCAGACAATGGAGACACTGCTGTCACTCCATTCGCCATTTTTGCAGGTATTTCTCTAACTTGTTCTTCTAATGTTTGGATTATAGACAGTGGCGCAACTCATCACATTGGCTCCACTCTCTCTTATTTTTCTTCTTACACATTGGTTATGAACCCAATAATGGTTCAACTACCAGATGGTTCAAATATATCTGTCACTCATATTGGGACTGTGAACTTATCTCCCAAATTTCAGCTACTCAATGTTTTTCACATTCCAAGTTTTAAATTTAACTTGATCTCTGTAAGTCAGCTTACAAGCACAACAAACTGCTATATCAATTTCTCACACGAGTCTTGCATCTTTCAGGACCGTCTCACGAAAAAGGAGATTGGATGGAGTAGGCGCATCGCTGGCCTCTATCATTTCAGTTTCCAACCATCAGTTTCATCTTTAGCTGCTAATAAACCAGTGGATATATGGCACTGTCGTCTCGGTCTTACACATATGGATTGTTTTAATTTTTTAGCTCGTAATTTTGCTTATGTTCGTTCTTCATTTAAACACTTATGTGATGTATGCCCACGGGCAAAACAATCTCGTCTCAAGTTTAATAAAAGTGTTTCTTTATCGAAGCATCCATTTCAATTAATTTATGCTGACATATGGGGTCCTTTTTCTACCGCCTTTTTAACTGGTACAAAATATTTTCTTACAATAGTTGATGATTACTCTAGATGTACATGGGTATTTTTGATGAAAGTAAAGTCTGAAACTTTGAAGTTTCTCAAATATTTATTTGCCTTTGTTATAAAACAATTTGGGCATCACATTACCAGCATCTCCTCTGGTATCAATTCATTAATTATTCCTCAACTACAGACTTTCAGGTCTGATAATGGGTCTGAGTTCAAATCAAATGAACTTCAATCTTGGTTTCATCAAAATGGAATTCTCCTTCAAACCAGTTGTGTATATACGCCACAACAAAATGGTATTGTTGAACGCAAGCATCGTCACTTGCTCAACGTTGCAAGGTCTTTATGATTTCAAGCCAATTTACCCATCCAATTTTGGGGAGACTGCGTTTTAGCTGCAACATATTTGATTAACAAATTACCAACACCGGTATTATCTCATAAATCTCCACATGAGTTACTTCTCAATTCGCCACCAGATTATTCACATCTCCGAGTGTTTGGTTGCCTTTGTTTTGGCATAAATATACGTATTTGTAACAAATTCGATCAACGTGCTAAGCCTGGAATTTTCATCGGATATCCGCATGGCCAAAAGGGTTACAAAATTTTTGATCTGTCATCAAAATCTGAGTATGTATCACGCGATGTAGTGTTTCATGAACATATATTTCCTTTTAAAGATATTTCTTCATCACCATCGGTTCTTGTTGAGCATTCACAACCTGATTATTCTTATTACGACTCCATATTTCAGTCCCAATCATGGGGTGATATTCTAAGTCCTGAGCATTCTATCACATGCTCTCAGTCTCAGTCGCATTCTGAGCATTCAGATCATGTCGTACCTTCTCATGATTCCGCTGCACAACCAACTATTGTTACCCGCAATTCCATGAGTCGCTCGTCTTCTGTAGGTCCTGCAGAATCAATTTCTGCCGATATTACTATTGGTTCAGTAGTTCCCTCACCTGTCGTATTTCCAGGCCAATCAGCGACATCTCCACGTAATCAGGTGCCTATCTCTACAGAGATTCCATCATCAGCAATACCTTCACATCCATCTCGTTCTCGTAATCCACCACCCTATTTAAAGGATAACCATTGTTTTTCTACTACGGATGCGTCTTCATCACTGTATCCAATGACAAATTATTTGTCCTTCGACAAATTCACTCCTTCACACAAAGCTTTTTTAGCTTCAGTTATTCTCACTGATGAACCGAGATCATTCTCTCAGGAAAATAAATGTCCCAAATGGCGTGCAGCCATGGCCAAGGAAATCATTGCTTTGGAAGCCAACAATACTTGGATATTAGTAGATTTACCACCTGGTAAAACATCCATTGGCTGGAAATGGGTTTTTAAAATGAAGTTCAATGCTGATGGTACAATTGAACTTTACAAGGCTCGACTGGTAGCCAAAGGCTACACACAACAAGAGGGTATAGACTACTATGATACTTTTGCACCAGTAGCTAAGTTGGTTACTGTTCGTGTCTTATTATCTATTGCAGCTATTAAGGGATGGTCTCCTTATCAACTTGATGTCAACAATGCGTTTCTTCAAGGTGATTTGGATGAAGAAATTTACATGAAGATGCCACCAGGTATGGCACGTCCAGGTGAGTCCAAAATTTTTAAACTTAAAAAGTCTCTTTATGGTTTAAAACAAGCCTCTCGCCAATGGTTTGCGAAGCTTTCTTCAGTTTTGTTATCTGAAGGTTTTACTAAATCCTTATGTGATAATTCTCTTTTCACATATCATCGTGGTACAAGCTCTATATTTGTTCTTATCTATGTTGATGATATTATCATCACTGGTACAGATAATAACTTTATTAATTCTCTCAAATTGCGTCTCGCTTCTCATTTTTCAATCAAGGATCTTGGTTGCTCGAAGTATTTTTTGGGCATTGAAGTTTCTTTCTCATCAAAGGGTATATTTCTATGTCAAAGAAAATATATCCTTGATATCCTTAAGGATTCCGGCCTCACATGGGCTCGTACATCAACTTTTCCAATGGATACAAAACTCAAGTTGCTTCCTATAGATGGTACGGAATTGACTGATCCAAGCTGCTTTCGTCGTTTAATAGGTCGTTTGTTATATCTTACGGTAACACGACCAGATATCACATACTCAGTTAATTATCTGAGTCAATTTTTGCAACATCAAAGATCAGCTCATATGGATGTTGCTCATCGCATTCTAAGATATCTCAAAGGAACCATTGGACATGGTATATTCTTGTCCTCATCCAGTTATACTTCTATTCATGGTTACACAGACTCTGATTAGGCAGGCTTCCCAATTACTCGTCGCTCTACCACTGGATATTTTTTTATCTTAGGTAATAGTCCAATTTCTTGGAAATCAAAAAAACAACCTACTGTGGCTCGTTCATCAGCTGAAGCTGAATATCGTGCTTTAGCAAATCCAACTGCTGAGCTTCAATGGTTAGTTTATCTCTTCAAAGACATGCACATTTCTTGTCCTCTTCCTATCACTGTTTCTTGTGATAGTCAAGCAGCAATTCATATTGCTCAAAATCCGGTATTAAACGAGCGTACTAAACACATCGAGATTGATTTTTATTTTGTTCGGGAAAAGTTAATAAGTGGATTGATTCTACCAAAACATCTTCCGTCGTCTGATCAACTGGCTGATGTTTTTACTAAGCCTTTGGGAGCTCTGCAATTTGGTCGTCTAGTTGGAAAGTTGGGCGTTCGTTCAGGCTCTACCGCTCCAACTTGAGGGGGGGTATTAAAACACGCAAATATATAATAATATCAACACATATTAAGTACATGCAATGAAGAATATGGAAACAAGATTCGTACATGCAAAGAATAATATGTGATTGAATGCATGCAATGAAGAATATGGAAACAAGATTAGTACATGCAAAGAATAATATGTGATTGAATGCAGGCAATGAAGAATATGGAAACAAGATTAGTACATGCAAAGAATAATATTGATGTAATTAGTTTTAATTTCTTTGATTAACTTATAGGAATAGATTTAATTCTTTTGATGTAATTATAGTATGAGGATCCTCACTCATTGAATGTATTTGTACAAGTAGTATATATACAAAATAATGAAATCAATCTCATTACAGTTGTATGAGATTTAAAACCAAAACCAATATTTCTACATCATCGACTGTGAATTCATTCCCTTATATGTATTTTTCTTGCTTAACATAATTTTCCTTTTTTTATATGTAAGATGTGTTGGGAATGACTGCATAATTAAACTTTGGTATTGAAATACTTGTTTTTCCCGTGCATTGCACGGGATTAAGTTCATTAGACTTGCTACATTTGATGTTACACTCGTTACAATTTACATATGACAAATGTAGTTCCCTACTTAACAATCTTTTAGCCATTTTCTTTTGAAAAGTACTGAGAGGGGAAGCGATAAAAAATGCCAGCCTGCTCTAGTGTATTTTTCTTTTTTATTTGTTTGTAACATTTTTTAAAATATGAGAGAATCTTATGGTTTAGTCATTAGTTCATCCAGAAAATGATACTAATATAAGAAAATTAGTAATTAAGGAGCTTCAAAACAAAATTTAATCATATTATGATAATTTCCACCTTGGTATCGCAAATATAATACATGCCAAATGGTTTCATGTTTGAAAGGCCTAAATATATACACGCTACAGGTGGCGTCCTCTCCCATTGAATTCATAATTAAATAGAATTGGACCCAAAAAAAAAATAAAAAAAAATAATTGGACCAATGCTAGTCTTCAATACCTGCATTGTAAGTGACTCATCAGTCTATGAATCTGGAAAATTATAGAAGCAGAAAATGGTTGCTAATCGTATTGGAGGTATCAGAGGTCGCACCATATACTCTTTTGGAGTAATAAACTCAATAGTTCCCTTCGAAATCTTCTCCCGATGTTCCCCATCAGCTCTTATTCAAAAGGCCAATATGCCATAATTTGGGTAATATTTAAATAAAAAACTGTCATATTTAAAACTATAAAATTAGGTGTGAAGCTCGCAATGTTCCCGTGAAAATAATCAATCTCATAATGCAAGTGGACAGGAAGAAGTACAACATCACATAATATAATCAATATTATTGAGATGAAAGAAAGACTGAACAGTGAAAGAAGGTAGCATCAAAAATCAATTGACGAAATGGAGTTGGTATGTCCTACTACGATTAGAAGATGATCTACGCGGTTCCTCCTCTCCTGGCTTGGTGTACATTATTCTTTTTTCTAAAAATATGAAATGGAAACCCTCAACTTCTTAATGATTTTCAGAGTGAGAGATCTAGTTTCCATAATGTACTTAAAAATAAAAGGTCTTAGTTAAAAACACACCTACGAAGTTAAAAGGAAAAAAGGTTAAAGCTCCAAAACTTTCATAAAGAATTGTTTACACAGTTGTTTATACATTATTTTCACCAAGGTGCATAAAGCATAACCATAATATTTTTTATTTAATCTAAGGCACCTCACCATATTAGAATCCTCCGGCACCACCATACCGGAGGGAAAAGTTTCCATCTCGAAATAAATTTCGCAGTAACATTCAAAGAAATCAAAATTGCACTACCATGAAATGTTATCGTATTTTTTTAGCATGTGCATATCAAAGCACAACCATGTACGTCATTATCCCCCCTAAAATAAAAATGTTTATTCTCACCAGTTCAACTCGAGAATTGGCGCTTACAAACTATATTTACATGAAGAGAGTCTTGGCCGTTGAATCATCATACGGTCATTTAGTGTCTTAAACTGGTAAAATGAGTATTGTGGCTGTCATATATAATATTACCTCCTTTAGTGTTTACAAAATCAAGAAGGAAGTCTACCATACCTTGCCCTGCATTCCTAACCATTTGAAAAATAGCAATGGTTGTAGAGATTAAAAATGAAGTTCATAAATTAATCGAAATACATAATGAAAAGGTTGAACTTTAGTTTTAGAACTGGAAAATAAACTTACTATTTCTATTTCAAAAATATATTTTGATCCACTAATCTTTTGTGAGGGTAAAATACCCGATGGACACATGTCAACATCCTAAGGGGTGAATCCACAATAAGATGATGAGATAGGAGTATCGAATCATACTCTAAAAATGCGAGTTTGTCTGAATCGAGACACCTGCTACAACGTTACATGAATGACGCGTGTAAGGATTAGTCTAATCTGCTCAGACGGTCAAGTCTAAAAAGGAGAACCGCATTTAATGAAGGATAAGGGAAAAGATGTGGGCAGATCTACATCATGACGAGAGACTCAGACGATCTATACTGCAACCCAGAAGTGCTAGAGCACGAGGTTCTCCAAAGAAGGGATACACGATCTGGAGGGGAGTGAGACAACTCAGAGGGAGAACCAGGCAAGCCATCACGATGGATAGTATAGAACTAGTTCGAAGCAGCGAAGGCGATGTACGATAGATCCACCAACTCGGACGACCAGGCCTCCACGAGCCTAATTTCCCTATAAATACCAGTCTATGTAGAGGGTGATGGACAACTTATGTATTATTAGATGGTCTTTCTACAGAGAATTCCTGAGAGAGATCCAGATAGAGAGAGAGAGAGTAAGGAATCTAAGTGAGATTTGTAGCTCTTTCAAGGGTAAGACCTTATAATCAATAAAGAAAACATATTTTTCCCGTGGACGTAGGTGAATCTTCACTACACCATTTTTTTCGAATCGTAACGGTTTTTGAGCGTTACGAAACGGGGTTGTAACAGAACCACACCGTTACGAAAAGGGGTGCTATAATTTTTTCATAACGGCCCACTAGCCGTTACAATTTTTTTTTGTAACGGCCCTTGTAACAGCTTAAAGTCGTTACTACATGGCACTGTCGTAACATGCGCCAGCTGTTACGAAATTATTTAGGAACAGGACGTTGTAACAAGCTGAAGCCGTTACGATTTTTGTTGTAACTGTAAAAAAATTACTGCCGGTCAACCTTGACCTGGTCAGAATCAGTCGACAATGACTAATTTTGACCATGTCAAGGTTGACCGGCAGCTAATTCTCGGCTGGAATACGCAGGAATTCCAAATAACCACCTGCATACACCTTCCATTTATCCTTCACAATCAACAATATTTTCTTCAATCAAATTCATCTTCATTCAATCAATTCTTATCGCATTCAAATGGATTCATACAAAGGATTCATACAAAAAAGAACTTAAATTCTTCTAAGTATCAAATACTAGGGGATGTATACAAATTCTTCTAAGTATCAGTTAATAGAAATTCCTATGTTCACAAATTTATCTAACTTAGAACGTACATAGAAACTTACGGCAACCTAATGTCTGCCTTGTTCTCCAACCTTTTTGCTCCAAACTTGTCGCAGCAGAGCATCATCCAATGAAACTGCAAACACAAAAAACATATACTTAGATGGAAGTATGCGCAGAAAAATCATCCCCAAGTTATGAGGTTACTGCTGCAAGTAAGAGAAGTGGAGGATCATACTACATTAAGTTCTTGTTCATATCGTAGAAACCTACTTAAGTTCCTAAGTTCATTCCACTTCGTACAAACCTACTACATTAGGGAATACATGGAAACCTACTTCAGTTCCTAAGTTCATTTCATTCTCACTTGAAAATAACTATAAGTAGATACTGCAGAAAGTTACTCAAAACTTGCAGCTTCAATCAATTGAACCGGTAAGCTATGAAAGTTATCTCATCTATGGTTTTTCAGAATTATTATACATACCGAGGCTGTTACGCCAACTAAGGACTTAAATAAGAAAATCTGGAGTAAGCCTTCAAGCACAACAACAACTAGACCAACTTGAAGCTGCAAATTTTACGACATCAAGTCAGAATTCCATGCATAAAGTTATAGGTGAAAAGTATCTGCTAAGTTTAAACTTCATAAGCATATATACCAACCTATGTTAAAAGCAGACAAAACTTCATAAAAATATAAATTGGGGAGAAGAACAATGTGAATTACTTACTGTGGTTTTGTAATAAAGAACAAGCCCATGATTTATGCTATTGTTGTGGTACTCCTTTTTCTGCAGAGAAGAAAGTAAGATATAATTTCAAACTGAACTAATAAAACATATAAAGGAAAAAAGATGATTCTTAATTACTTCATTTCTACTAAACATTACCAAGATAATTACAGGCTTATGGGCGACGGACAGTTGCCTATACTGTTTAGGGGCCTAAAACTTACCAAGGTTTTAAGTCCACTTAAGTAGTAACAGACGATCCATATCTT
Source organism: Papaver somniferum (assembly GCF_003573695.1). Classification (NCBI taxonomy): domain Eukaryota; kingdom Viridiplantae; phylum Streptophyta; class Magnoliopsida; order Ranunculales; family Papaveraceae; genus Papaver; species Papaver somniferum. Next base: position 155,526,359 of record NC_039367.1, read on the forward strand.
GGAATTTAGGCCTATGGTGCAGTGTTCACGACCATAAACTCTATAGGAAGCTAATAAAGGAGACATAAATTTATATATGAATTCAAACTTGCTAAATAAAACAACACAAAAAATACCTTGGGGAAAGTGTTTCATAAAGCTTCGGTTATTTAGCTTCAAGAGCAGCCCTCTCCTCAAAAAGCTTCGCTTCAAGCTCATCATGTTGGCCCTGCAAAGTATGCACCAAAAATTTTACTTCTCCTTAAACTCAACTACAAGCTTACCCCCACCAAGTTCAAGCTCATGATCGAAATTGATAGCAAGCATTTTATGAAAAATACACAGAAAAAGGAGTCCATAGATAAAATAATAAAAAAAGATGAAAGGAAGAACTACCACCTTCACAAAAGAAAAAAAATTATCTTGAATACGAGACACAACTGCCACTCCTTTAAAGTGAGACGTAAAGTGGTGTCTCTGAACAATCTTCACTGAACGGTTACCACCTACCCTGAAATCCAAGTGAAAATAATATAATAGAAAATTGTGGGTGTACAACGATAACGTAGTGAATACAACTGAAATGCTTACAAGTTACAAGAAAATCCTTCTCCTAATGTTGCCTCAATTGACTGGTCCGAACTTTGCCATCTGTTAATGTGCAAATGGAAAATTCTATTGAGATTCCAGAAGCCCGACCACTTACTTAGACCATGTAAAAATAGAATTCATCTCCAAGAATAAGTGATCCAATCCTGCACCAAAAATTTAATGTGTAATGCAGTTAGAAGGAGGACCAGTGGAGCTAAACTTGTCAGATATAGGAAGCATTGAACCCTGCAAATAGGACTCATCAACGACGAAGTAACATTTATTTCCTTCATTCTACAAACCTGAATTGAACACCAAAAGGAGATCACAAGATCTGGCAATGCTACCAGAATCATGAGTACCATATGTAATTAGGAATTGCTTGAGTAACAATTTCAGCTTTTGCATAGGTAGACCTACTTATGCTGGTTCATGTCCTTTTAAATATGATTGTATCGCTTTTAAAGATGCAAAAAAAAAAAAAAAAAAAAAAAAAAAAATCCTAGCTTAAAAGAATTCTTGTGCGATCTCTTTCATATAGTTGTATTTTTCTAGAATGAATTTTTGTTCCAGCAATTAAAAGATTAGAAACTTATGAACTTAGAGACATCTTAATCCATACAAAAGTTTTAAAATGGCCATGCACATTATAAACATTTAGGCCAAACGAGAAAAGTAGCAAGTTTCCGTAAAATTATTATCACCTAAAGATTCATAAAGAAAAGCCAGCAATCAAACAAATGGCAGAAAGAAAACACACACAAGAACGCCAAGTTCAGATAATACACATACCCTGTATTCATCTCAACAAATCGTCATTTCAGAAGTAGCACCTGGAAACTCAACTTACCTTGGAATACCTTCATTAATGCAGGAGCTTCTTGCTCATACCGTTTCACAAACTTTTCTGAAAAGAAGGAACATCTCCTTTATTCTACAAGCCCTTCAAAAAAGGGAGGCACCCAAACTACATCAAAAGGTATGGAAAACAAAACCAAACAACTTTGAAACATGAAAACATCAAAAGAACTTAAGGAGAAGAATTAGAAAAACTCAAGCACTAAAGTGCGGCATCACTGGACTCAAACAACAACCTAGCATAGTACACCCTGGGAATAATGGCGACATCCGTCTCTATTAAAAAAGTAAAAATTAGTATCGTCACAGGGTAACACATTGTTAACTGATTGTTTTAAGATACAAATATATATCAACTTAGTTGATCCGTCACTTACTCAAACACTAGAGTGTAAAGTTTAAATGTAGCATTTCGTAACAGGATATGAATCTACTGCTTCTTCATTACTACATAAAATTTAGCATTCTTATTGATTATCAAAGTACGTAAACAATCCATATCCAGCAGAAACAGGCCATAACAGATTTTATGAGAATTTTTTGGGTTAAACCGGTGACCACAATCCTTACCATAATTTTTAAATTTAGGCTGAACAAGGTGAGAAGAATCACTACCAGTGCTGCTGCAAAGCTAGCAGCAACTTTAATAGGAAGACGAGTCTTCAAATGCGGAGTGGTCGGCATCTAAGTATTGATAAGACATGGAAGCATGTATCCGTCTGGAAAAAGCAGCTACTTCATAATAAATATATTTCACATTTATAAAGTTTATTGTGTCCGCATGTCCACATTTTCTAATTTTCTAGTTACTGGCTTGCAGGTACTAGTCACCTAACATAACATGCTTCTATGAGGTAAAGAAAGTTTACCTTAAATCAAATTCCTAGCTAGATTGAAGTAGTTGATCTTGATTCCTTGTTATGCCTCAGTTGAACTTCTAAATCATCACTTCAACCACTAACCATCAATTTCATCTTAATCACCATCATCTATACTCAGAACCAGAAAATAATTTCCAATTCCTTGTCTCTAATCAAAGTTCAAAACATTGATTCACCTCTCAAACCACCAAACCCATTCTTTGATTTCTTCTTATCTATTACAAAATTGAACCTTAAATCAATTTTCAAACCCTAACTTCATCTCTCTGAAATTAAACAATGCAATTCATACTAATCGAAACCCTAAAATATAAATTAAACAAATCAATTCATATACCTTCAACTTTAGTTCTTCAAATTCAATCTTTCAAACCCTAAAATGAAATCAGAGAATAAGATTAGTATATATCCTTCAAACCCTAAAATTTGATTTGACAAATGATGAAGTAAATACCTCTCAAGTTCTTCAACAGATAAAACTCTAAAACTGATTTCAGAAAAAGAAATCATATAAGCTTTATCAGATAAAAAAACCCCTAAAATGAAAATCCCTAATGAAAAGAAAATAAACGATTGAATTAACACGATTAATGAAAACCCCAAATGGAAAAAAAATTACAATTGAAATAACAGATCGAAACTGTTGTAAGACTCTAATCTCTAGTCTCTTTGATCGATATATCATATGATTGAATTAACAGATCGAAACTGGTTAAACCCCAATCTCTTCAGGGGAGGCGATGAGAATAGAAAAGATAAAGAGAAAGGGAAAAGAGAAATGGTGAGATTAGTCGATGGTATTGGATGAAATATCCCTTATCTCTTCAGGGGAGGAATTATCCTCTAGCAAAAGCAAAGTTGGGTGGGAAAAAACGGCACAAAACTGAATGACACGCACACAATAAACCCATGTTACCGGCTCTAGTGTGACCAAGCGTGTGATTAGCACACGTTAAAAATTAGCATGTTACGATTCGTAACAGCGACACCCTGTTACGAATCTGGAAAAAATTTCGTAACGGCTTCAGCCTGTTACGTCTAGGTTGTAACGGTTATTTGTAACAGGAAAATTTGTAACGTCTGCTGGGCCGTTACGAATTTTAGTTGCGATTCCGGAAAAATGGTGTAGTGCTTGTATGTTTTAGTAGTTGTTAGTCTTAAATCTTACTTGGGTGTAGTCATCAGAAAAGATGCAACTACATCTTTCTTAATTATTTCGGTATTGGTCAAGCAATAGTTTCATACTTGCATACATTCTGATTCTTATCACAGTCAACCTTCATAGGAAATCATTGAAATGTTAAGAAACAATCAATAAAAAATTATATGATTTGTAGTATATGTATATGGTAGAGATTAAATGTAGTATACCTTTCTAATGAAAACAAACCACCACTAAAAGTAATTGCAAAGAATCAATGATTTCAAGATCTCTGATATTTGGTGAAGTAGAACACATATTCCTGCAAGATGTAAACACAAAAAATTTACTCTTTGCCCCATAATTAGTAAGTTACTGTTTCACTATAAGCTTAAACAAAAAAATTATGCGTAAAATAACATAAAACCTTACGAATCATGGTTACAGAAAAATAGCCACATATAACCAAGTAGCTCAATAGATTACTACATCATCAATAGCTGCTACATGGATGCATTGTCATTATACTACATTTAATTTCGACAGCATCCCTAACAGTTTCACTAACAGTTTTGGCTATGTAATGATATCGAATATTTTTAACGCCCATGGATGCATTGTCATTATGCGTAAACAGTTTTGGCTATCATCTGAATTTGAGTGCCCATGGATGCCTAATTCTGCTACATGGATGAATTTTCAACGGAGGAAACATCTGAAACTTACCATTGTACTGAATTTATCCGAAAAGAACCATAAAATCGCATTTTGCTCTCTGAAGGAAAAAAAAATAGACGATTAATTAGTAGGTTACTGTGTCATTACAAATCACAAAGATAAATGTGTTGGATTCACAATTCACATGTAAACCTATGGATGCTGCAAATCTTACAGATTAGTCATACAATAATTAACTCAGGTGGCCAAAAGGTATGCCTACTGGGGAAAGAGGATCATTCCCTTTCAACTGCTCTGCTCCTTTCAGTCCATGATAGTCAAAATCCGTTAAAAGATACACGATTGGTTGAATGACCCGGACGCTACCATTTCTGATAGTCAATATAGGCTAAAAAGTAGTGGGCACGAAACAAACTTTATCCTTTATTGGGGTTATATTTTATTTAGCAGAATACTTGTACTCTTGGAAAATGGTTGAACGACAAACTGATTTAAGGAGTGAAATCTTAGGTACACACTTAACTGATAAACTCCACAAATATCAGAAGGTATATATAGTCCACAATTTATATATAAGGAACCAATTAGACCTAGTTTGATCAGTCAGCCACGAATTTGACTCTCATTTTCCGAAACAGCAGATGTAGTCTCCACTATAGAGTTACTGTATGAGAGATTTATCGTTTCGCAACACTGGCATGAGACTGTCTGATCTCTTAATCAAAATCTAGTCGCCTAGTGAAGACCCGATTTAGATCGACCTATTTTTAAGGGCCAATTCTAAAATAAACAGAAGGAAGTGGAAGAGTTTCTTTTTCTATTTAGGGTTTATGATTAGGTTAATATTTAACAATGTGAGATGATCAAAGTTTTTTAAAAAAAAAACATCAGGATTTATAAATATTCCCAAAACTAATACCTTAACTGATTAAAAGCACTACCTTGATTGATACACGATAGTTGTCTTGGTAGTGGATTTGATTTCTGATTTTTTTTGTACGTGAACATCGATTATGTTGTGCTTCGTCTGTCGTTAGGGATGGTGTAGCATCATGCTAAGAATTTTGCCGTTTTCTCCACCATGGTTTTAGAGAATAAGGAGTGAAGAGAGGAGGGATCCGAGGGAAGATGAGACAAGAGAATTGTTACGACACCAACACCTTCTGCCTTGATTTCCTTAATTAGTTTGCTTTAGTTCTCTTAATTGGTTTACTTATTTTTAGCTAGTTTCCTTGTTTTGATAAAACTCTTAAATTTAGTTTCTCTTACGTAAACTCCAAGTCTTGGTGGAGTATAAATACGTAACTTGAGTTGTATTAAAGCATCAATCAATAAAAATTCAAGTTTACTTTTATTTTTGTTCTTAAAGTTGTTGGCTAACCCCCAATTCAAAGGGTTTATCCGGTTCTATTCCTTGTGCTAAGATTATTTTCCAGTGCTAAAGGTATAGAACCCTAACACCTGGATCAGAGCAGGTTCTGATCAAACCCTAAATTTTACAAAAAAAAAATTTACAATGGGTCCAAACTATACATGGAATATGAAAAGCGTAAGTGAAGGTATCTCTGATATGTCTAAAACCCTTGATACACTAATAGCTGGTTTGACTAAACAACAACTGGAAGAAGTCGAGCAGAAAAAGCCCAAGGCTGTTGAAAAACGTCAATTGAAAGAAGAAGAACGCGTTTCTCGTAAGCAAGAGACATTTGCGAATAATAAAGTTCTCGCAGATACCATTGCTACCAGTATTACAACAGCTTTAAATACTTTGTCCACAACTCTGTCGACAAGTATATCCACAGCTTTATCTACTCACCTTTCTCAAAACCTATCCACAGACCTCACTAATTCATTGAAGACAGTTTTTCCTGAATATATTCCTCAGCCTACTATTAATGGTGATGGTAACAATCGTGGTACAAATCCTCCACCTCCACCTCCGCCTGCCAGACCTAGTGTCATTAACCTCAAGTTTCCTTACTTTGATGGAGAGGATCCTGATGGATGGATTTTCAACGCTGTTAAATACTTCTCGGTTCATACAGATGATGATGTTCTCAAGATTACCATTGCTGCAGGTAGTTTGAAAGGTGATGCTAATATATGGTATCGTTGGAAACAAACCAAAGTTACGATAGTTACATGGGTAGAATTCTGTTCTCATGTTCGTGCTAGATTTTCCCCTGCCAAATTTGTTTATGCTCGGCTAGCCATTAGCACAATCGAACAGAAAGGGTCAGTACGTGAACATATCCCTGAATTTGAAAGATTATTAAATTTTGTTGGTTTTCCATAGGATTATTTGATTAGTTCCTTTATTCGTTCCTTAAAACCTCACATTGGTCCAATGGTTAAGCTTTTATCACCACCCACTTTAGCTTAGGCTTTTACTAAAGCAATCCATCAAGAAGAAGCTTATGCAACTGTCAATAAGGCTGCTACACGACAACCTTATCGTCCTCCTTAATTCAGACCTGCAGCCACAGTGCAACCTACCCCATACAATAAATCTTTTTTGCCTCCTGGTGCTAGAAGATTATCTCCAGCTGAACAACGAGAACGACGAGCTCAAGGTATTTATTTTAATTGTGATAAATTATTCACAACAAATCATATCTGTGAAAATCCAAGATTAACTCTACTGGACGTTGATGAAGTGGAACCTGATTTATCAGCTACAGACTTTGAAGAAACTACTGTTTTTTATAACATTGAGATACCTGAATCCGAGCCTAAAATTTCTTTGAATTCCTTGATGGGATCTCCCTTTCCTAGAACAATGAGGATTACTGGTTTTACAAGAGCTCAACCTATTACTGTGCTAATTGATTCAGGTTCAACACACAATTTTCTTCAACCTTCTTTGGTTAAGAAATGTGGTTATTCAATTCAATCCAACACTTTACCACTTAGTGTTACGGTTGGAGATGGTGGTAAATTAGATACTCGAGGAGTTTGTCTTAATGTTCCCATTTTACAACACATTTTCATCTACTTGATATTAGTGGATGCTGATGTAATATTAGGAGTTCAATGGTTGTGAACTTTACGAAAAATAAAATAGGATTTTGCAAAGATGATCATGCAGTTTCACATTAATGGCGCAGCTATTTCATTAATTGGGGATAACAGCCCTTCTGTCATGATTATGGAAGCAGATTCAATGCAGCGTTTTTTATGCACTGAAACTCATGCAGTTTTCATTCAATTATCGGCAATACATACTTCTACATATCTGCCACCTGACTCAGATCTTCCACCTGAAATATCTACATTAATTTCCAATTTTGCTGACATTTTCAAAACTCCTACATCTCTTCCACCAGAACGGGTTCATGATCATAAAATCCCACTTTTACCTGGTAGTGCCCCTGTCAATGTGAGACCTTACAGATATCCTCATTTTCAGAAGGATGAAATAGAGAAGATAGTTCAAGAACTACAATAGGCTGAATTTATACGGCCAAGATCCAATCCTTACTCTTCTCCTATACTTATGGTGCGTAAAAATAATGGTTCTTGACGCATGTGTGTAGATTATCGAGCTCTAAACAAAGTCACTATCAAAGATCGTTTTGGTATTCCAATGGTAGATGAATTGCTGGATGAGTTATTTGGAGCAACTGTTTTTACAAAATTATATTTGCGATCAGGGTATTATAAAATTCGACTTCATGGAGCTGATGTTTTAAAAACTGCGTTTAGAATACATGACGGTCATTTTGAGTTCTTAGTTATGCCTTTTGGATTATCAAATGCTCCTGCTACATTTCAGAGTTTGATGAATCATATTTTCAGACCATATTTGTGAAGATTTGTTCTTGTCTTCTTTGATGATATACTTGTTTTCAGCAAGAATATGTAGGATCATACTGAACACTTATCTATTGTGTTTGATATACTAAAAGCTAATTCTTTATTTGTCAAAGAATCCAAGTGCACTTTCGCTCAACCAACAATGAGTTATCTTGGTCATGTAATTTCCACTAAAGGCGTTTCAGTGGAGAATGACAAGATTCAATGCATACTTTCATGGAAAATTTCTTCTACAATAAAGGAATTACGTGGTTTTCTTGGCTTAGCTGGGTATTATCGAAAGTTTGTCAAAGATTATGGGAAGATTAGTGCTCCGTTAACACAACTGCTCAAAAAAGATGTTTTTGTATGGTCTTATAAGGCAAGTAATGCATTTCGTTTATTGCATAAAGCTCTCACTACCACTCCAGTTCTACAGCTGCTTGATTTCACAAAAGAGTTTACCTTGGAATGCGATGCTTCTGGTAATGGCTTTGGCGCTGTCTTAACTCAGCAACTGATGAGTGCCAAATATTGTATACATTTATCCCTTTTTGTTGGCATTTTAACTCATCTTTTATGCATTAATTCTACATTTTATCCCATATTCTGTATTTTCATTGTTTTCAAGAATAAATATTTTTATTAATTAATTTTGCATTTTTAGGTAATAAATAAAGTTCGGATGAGTCGCGGAGCGAAAAGAGCAGAAAAGTAGTGAAAAGCCGGGAGAAATTACGCAAGGAAGCCGCGAAGAGTGGTGCGCACAACCTCATTTTCTACACACAAAAGCGCCTCCGTTCTCAGCCATCAGATCATTTCTCAGAAGCATCCGACGGTCGCTCCTTCATAGAGCATCAAAATCTGAAGTCTCTGCCGAGCACCACAGCGCTGAAATTCCAAGCCTTCAGATTAGATGGTAGTTGAATCCAACGGTCGCTCCCTTGTTGTGCATCAAAGTTTGATATCTCCGCCTAACACTACAACACCTAACTCCATCTGGCATCGTTGATTTTGTTGTATCATATAATCCGACGGTCGCTACAAGCTTCACTTCACATCACCATCCGATCCACCTACCAGCTTCGCATCTCGCGGCCCATCTCACGAAACATCAAACTCGATGGACCCGACTAACACCCTAGCAACCGAACCATTTAACCTCAACCAAACATCTCCTCCTTCCTCTCCATCGACCTCACCCCCTCTGCAGAGACACCATGTCCTGCCACCATCTTCTTCACCTCCACTGCCACCACCACACCGCCACCAAACACCACCATACCACCTCCGTCATCATCCTACACGTGATTGAACACCTTCCCCCATCATTCTAGCCCTTTATCCCATCAACTCATTACCTAACCTAAACCCTAGGTTATGGATTGATGGATTAACGTGTGCTAGAGAAGCAATTGAAGGCAGGGAAAGGTACAGGAGGACAAATAGAGTAATGGGTGCTGTTCAATTTGATGTTGCTACATCAAATTAGGTGAGTAATCACCAACCCTAGCTCTGTCAGTTTGGGAATTTTATTGTAGAACCCTAATGTGTTGTGGGTATATAAATGGGTGTGGGTGTGTTGTAGAGAGTATGCTTGGAGTAGCCAACATCCAGGACTTTCATGTCCTGTTAATTATTCATGTTTCACTGTTAAATGTGCTTATGTGCTTATGTTATTCACTGTTAATTTCTTGCTTTGTCACTGTTAATTTCTTGCCTATGTTCTGTTAATATCATGTGTTAGTTTCAATTGCTAGGGTCTTAAGGAAGCCTTAACTTGCTATCCTGTGTGATGTGAGTATGCACTCTTGAATGTTAAACATGTTTAGGAGATAATCACCATGGCAAGTCTGCAAATTGCTCTCACAGTGGATGCTATGTATCCATTGTAGTTAGAATATCTCTCTGTGGACATAGCCACCAATCATGCTAAACCAGACCATGTTGAGCCTTAGACTAGTTATACTTAGTCAGATAACTAGTGCTTTGGAGCAATGTCTTATTGGGGATGATTTCTCTAGTGGAGAAACTTCTTAGACATTGGGCAGACCACATCTTAACCCATGTCATCACAAGAACAAGAATGTAGTCATTGAATACATGGTGTAGGTTAGTGGTGGAATTAGTGATCCTAGTTCCCTTCATATGCTTTGTTTACTTTCACCACATCTCTGCCCTTGGCCTTAGGCCTTGGTTCATTCTTGTTTTGTTTTGCTTTTGTTTTGTTTTTGCTGTTTAGTTTTTCCATTGCTTTTGCCTTGTTGTTTCTTCCCTGCCCTGCAACTCTGTTGCTTTTCTGTTTTGCTTTCCCCTGCTGTGTGCTCCCTTGTGCTGCTGTGCACTGCTTGTGCAGCTGCAGCTGCTGCTGCCTTCCCTTCTGCTGTTGCTGTTGTCTGCTGCAGCTCCTTTGCTGCATTGTTCTCTTCCCACTGCCTCTGCACTTGGCTTGCTGCAACTCTGTTGCTGCTGCCTTCCTTGGCCTTCCTGTGCACTGCTTGTGCAGCTGCTGCTGCAACTCATCTGCAGCTGCTGTGCAGTACTTGTGCTGCTGCCTTCCCTGCTGTTGCTGCTGCCAAGCTACTACCTGGTGCTGCCACTCCACTTCTCCTGCCAAGCCAAGTTCAGTTGTTTAACCCAAAGGCCTAGTTCAATAGCCAAGCCCAATACATTTCATCCCAAAGGCCCAGAATCTTGACTGAATCCAAAGCCCAGTTCACAACAAAAGACACTGAGCCCAACTCACAAGTGAACTGTTGAGCCCAAGTTCAGGCCAAAGCCCATTTAGACTTCAAAGATAACTGAGCCCAAGCTCAGTTCATTTTACTGTTAACAAACCCACTAAGCCCAATTCATTCAAAGGGCATTCAAACCCATTAGCACTCAAAGCCCAATTTAAGCCAAAAGGCTTCATAGCCCAAAGCAAATCTAGGAACCCAATTAGCTAAACACTCCAAAACACACCCGATCTCTGTGGATCGACCCGTACTTGCACGAGCTACAACCGACGACTGTGCACTTGCGGTATTACTGTAGGCCCCCGTTTATCACGCTTCATTTACACACCTTTCGAGGCCCAACAAGTTTTTGGCGCCGCTGCCGGGGATTGGTGCTGTGTTTTATCTGTGTTTTTCTTAGCTATTTTGTATTCCATTTCATAGCATTTGCATCTGCATCTGCTTCATTTCATTTGCTGTTGGACCTGCTGATTCTGAACCTGTTTTTCCTCTGCTGGGACGCCACCAAGGAAAAGAACCAAAACCCAACTGGGTTTTTGCAACAATATCAGAGCAGCTGGGCTGTGCAAAAAAGGTAAGCCTAAACCCATTCAATTGAGAGAACCCAACCTGTGGGCTTCCAATTTTTTTATTGTGGGCTTGTAATAATTAACCCAATTTTTTGGGCTTTTTATTTTTTGGTTTGTAATAATTTATTTTTGGGCTTGTTGTTTAATTTGTGGGCTTGTATTTATTTTGTGTGGGCTTGTTTAAATTCTTTCATTGGACTTGTATTTTGGACTCTGGGTTTAAACCCAGCTAAGCTTATAACTGATTGTGGACTTGTAAGTGGACCTCGAAACCAAAGTTTTAAAACAAACGTCGGGCCTTAACCAACTGGGCCAAATTAAACTTTCAAAATTTAAAACTTGGATTTTCGTAGGCCGCAGCCTTCATTCCATTTCATTAGAGGCTTGCACAGTGGGCTTGCTCCCATTTCAAAAACCAAATTTTATTTTCTTAATTTTATTTTGTTTAAAAAAAAAAATAATTTTTGCTCCCAATTTTTCTCTTGCTCCCATTTTAAACCAAATTTTCAAATGTCTCCCACCAAAACCAAAATTTTCCCAAAAATCCAAACCCTTTAAAAACCAAATTTTGGGCTTTGTAACATAGTTGCTTAGCTTTTGAGCCAATCATGTCTGGATTTTGGTCTGCTCCTGGAGATGGAAATAAAACTCTTAGAGAACTTGCTTATGGACAAACTTCACGTTATGAACCTCCCATAGACCATGATGTCAATAGTCATAGAAATTATTATGGACATTTTCAAAGTCCCGAGCCGCAATACATGAACCCTAATGACTATTCATACATGCATCATTTATCGCAACGTGAAAATGAACATTTTGCTAGTGCCTCACTCACCCAATCATCACTTATGGATCAAATAGAAGCTCGAATCACAGCTTTAGAAATGCAATCACATGAGGAACCTTTCACATCTAATTTTCTTAGGCAACCGGAAATCTATGCATGTCCCGCATGTGGTAGTTTAGACCACCCTGTTGAGCATTGTCATATTTTGCATAATTTTAGGCCATCAAGAGAAAATCCAATGTATGAAATGCCCATGAATTGTGAGAATGGTAGTCATTGGGACCATAATCAATCCTTTGAGGGTTGCGATCAATATTTTGTAGACCCTAATGACCATGCACACATGTACCATTCACCACAATTTGAACATGAAGAATTTTGTACTCCCATGAATTTAGACTCCACCACAGAAGCTTTAAGACTCTGTAAGCAAGACTATGATAGATCTACAGCACGAATTCATGCACATTTAGATCAGATTTTGCTTCACCGAAAAAAGGAGGAAATTCATGAGGAAATGTATGTTGTCCCTAATGAAGTGTCTAGTCCCATTCATGTAAATAATGTTGAATATGAACCTAATTTAGAGGAACATGAATCGACTAATGACACCACCACTTTTAATGAGGACCAATATGCATGCTACCATGATGATGATTATGATGATTATATGTTAGAAGAACATGAAAATATTGTGGAACCTGTTGGTTCAATAACATATGGCTTCTCTCCCTCGACCTTCATGAATGTTGTTCTTTCTAATACTCATTGTAATTCATATGATTTTGATATTGACATGGGATTCGTACAATTATTCTGTGAAGATGAGCATGACATAGGAATAGTTGAATCTTCTGTAGACACTAATATGCATGAAAATATATTTGATGTGTCTGATTCTCTACCTAGGTCACATTGTGATATTTCTCCTGATTTGCCGATGCATGAGAATAAATTTGTTGATGATGTTGATGATTCTGAGTGTGAACTTGCTAAACTAATTGATGATTGTGAGCATGATGTGACATGTGTAGATGATTTAGGAGATTTTGATTTGATTGATAATGATATGCCTATTCTCCTACATGAGTCACAATCTGTTGGCCTTCCACCCAACCTAGATTTGGTCTGTACCAATATTGTAAAACCAATTTTTCTGAAAATTCCTAACCTAGGTTTGGAACTGTGTGCTTCCCAAGTCCTCTTGGACTATTTTGCTTCCAAATATAATACATTTGAGGAACCACAGTTGGAAATTGCATGTTTGCCCGTCCCTAGCACAGTTCATTTCGAGCTAGACCTTTTGCATGATGAACCCCCAAAACTGCGCGATTTTGTTTTCAAAACTATATCTTCTGTAAAATCCAGGTTTGGGGGTAGCTCATTTTGTTTAACAGTTTCACTTGCGTTTCTTTCCTGTTATTATTGTGTGAAGCTGTTGAAATGTCTACACTTCGTCTTTTGGGTTGATCCTCAACTCTTTAGACTTTTGGTGTATGGTGAATTTTTTTTTGTATATAATCCAGTAG
>NC_039367.1:155539917-155543733 GCF_003573695.1 Papaver somniferum
GTCTGCAAATTGCTCTCACAGTGGATGCTATGTATCCATTGTAGTTAGAATATCTCTCTGTGGACATAGCCACCAATCATGCTAAACCAGACCATGTTGAGCCTTAGACTAGTTATACTTAGTCAGATAACTAGTGCTTTGGAGCAATGTCTTATTGGGGATGATTTCTCTAGTGGAGAAACTTCTTAGACATTGGGCAGACCCCTTCTTAACCCATGTCATCACAAGAACAAGAATGTAGTCATTGAATACATGGTGTAGGTTAGTGGTGGAATTAGTGATCCTAGTCCCCTTCATTTCAGTTTCTTTATCACCCCTGCCCTTGGCCTTAGGCCTTGGTTCAATCTGCTTTGTTCCTTGTTTTTGCACTGTGTTGTTTTCCTTTGGCTTGTGCAGCAGCTGCTGTTGCCAGTTCTGCTGCAGTTGCTGTTGCTGTTGGCCTTGCTGTGCAGCTCTTGCTCCTGCTGCTGCTGCCACTTCTTCTCCTGCCAAGCCAAGTCCAGTTCCTGCTGCTGCTGCTGCTTTGCAGACTTGTTACTCCTGCAGCCAAGCAAAGGCCAATCCAACTGAGCCCAATTCACTTCAGTGAAGCCTAAGGCCCAGTCCTCAGTAACCAAGCCCAGTTTCTAAAACCAAAAGCCCAGAGCACAACTTGGGCTCATCAGAAGACCAAAACCAAAGCCCAAGTTCATTATTAAGGCCCAATCCAATTCAGGCTTAATCAAAAGCCTAAGTTTAAGGCCTAAGCCCATTTGCATTTCAAAGACTAACTGAGCCCAAGCTCAGTTCATTTTATTGTGAACAAACCCGTTAGTACTCAAGCCCAATTTAAGCCAAAAGGCTTCTAAGCCCAAAGCAAATCTAGGAACCCAATTAGCTAAATCACTTCCAAAACACACCCGATCTCTGTGGATCGACCCGTACTTGCACGAGCTACAACTGACGACCGTGCACTTGCGGTATTACTGTAGGCCCCCGTTTTTATCGCTTCAATTATACACATCTCCGGGCCCACCAAGTTTTTGGCGCCGCTGCCGGGGATTGGTGCTGTGTTTTATCTGTGTTTTTTAGCTATTTTGTATTTCATTGCATAGCATTTGCATCTGCATCTGCTTCATTTCATTTGCTGTTGGACCTGCCGTTCTGAACCTGTTTTTCCTCTGCTGGGACGCCACCAAGGAAAAGAACCAAAACCCAACTGGGTTTTTGCAACAATATCAGAGCAGCTGGGCTGTGCTAAAAAGGTAAGCCTAAACCCATTCCATTAAGAGAACCCAACCTGTGGGCTTCCATTTTTAATTTGTGGGCTTGTAATAATTTTTTCCATTTTTTTTGTTGGGCTTGTAATTTAAGTTAACTTTTGGGTTTGTATTTGAGCTTAACTGTGGGATTGTCCCTATCAAAATTTTGGGTTTCAAAAACCCAACAAACAACCTAAACAAGGTTAACTGAACCTACCAACTCAGCTGGGCTTCATTAGTTTCTGGGCTTACTAAAGTCGTTAGTGGGCCGTGTACCCAAACTCTAGGCCGAAAGTTGGGCTCTGTTTCACAACAGTTCTCCAAACCCATTGCCTCACCAAAGCACAACCAAAACAGTGGGCTTATCCCCATAAAAACCAAATGTTTCCCATCAAAAACCAAATGTTTTTCATTCCCATAAAAACCAAATTTTTCCCAAAAATCCAAACCCATTAAAAACCAAATTTTAGGCTTTGTAATATAGTTACTTAGCTTTTGAGCCCAATCATGTCTAGATCTTGGTCTACAGTTGGGGAATACAACAAATCCCTTAGAGAACTTGCGTGTGGACATACTTCACGTTATGAACCTCCCATAGACCATGATGTCAATAGTCATAGGAATTATTATGGACATTTTCAAAGTCCCGAGCCTCAATACTTGAACCCTAATGACTATTCACACATGCATCATTCGCCACAACGTGAAAATGAACATTTTGCTAGTGCCTCACCCACACAATCATCTCTGATCGATCAATTAGAAGCTCGAATCGTAGCTTTAGAAATGCAATCACATGAGGAATCTGTCACATCTAATTTTCTTAGGCAACCTGAAATCTATGCATGTCCCGCATGTGGTAGTTTAGACCACCCTGTTGAGAATTGTCATATTTTGCATAATTTTAGGCAATCTAGAGAAAATCCAAGGTATGAAATGCCCATAAATTGTGAGAATGGTAGTCATTGGGACCATAATCAATCCTTTGAGGGTTGCGATCAATCTTTTATAAACCCTAATGACCATGCACACATGTACCAATCACCACAATTTGAACATGAAGAATTTTGTACTCCCATGAATTTAGACTCCACCACAGAAGCTTTCAGACTTAGTGAGCAAAACTTCGATAGATCTACATCACGAATTCAGGCATATTTAGATCAGATTTTGCTTCACCTACAAAAGGAGGAAATTCATGAGGAAATGTATGCTGTCCCTAATGAAGTGTCTAGTCCCATTCATATAAATAATGTTGAATATGAACCTAATTTAGAGGAACATGAATCGACTAACGACACCACCACTTTTAATGAGGACCAATATGCATGCTACCATGATGATGATTATGATGATTATGATGATGTGTTAGAAGAACATGAAAATATTGTGGAACCTGTTGGTTCAATAACATATGGCTTCTCGCCCTCGACCTTCATGAATGTTGTTTTTTCTAATACTCATTGTAATTCATATGATTTTGATATTGACATGGGATTCGTACAATTATTCTGTGAAGATGAACATGACATAGGAATAGTTGAATCTTCTGTAGACACTAATATGCATGAAAATATATTTGATGTGTCTGATTCTCTACCTAGGTCACATTGTGATATTTCTCCTGATTTGCCAATGCATGAGAATGAATCTGTTAATGATGTTGATGACTCTGATTGTGATCTTGCCAATTTATTTGATGATTGTGAGCATGATGTGACATGTGTATATGATTTAGGAGATTTTGATTTGATTAATAATGACGCACCTATTCTCCTACATGAGTCACAATCTGTTGGCCTTCCACCCAACCTAGATTTGGTTTGTACCAATATTGTAAAACCAATTTTTCTGAAAATTCCTAACCTAGGTTTGGAACTGTGTGCTTCCCAAGTCCTCATGGACTATTTGGCTTCCAAATATAATACATTTGAGGAACCACAGTTGGAAATTGCATGTTTGCCCGTCCCTAGCACAGTTCATTTTGAGCTAGACCTTGTGCATGATGAACCCCCAAAACTGCGCGATTTTGTTTTCAAAACTATATCTTCTGTAAAATCCAGGTTTGGGGGTAGCTCATTTTGTTTAACAGTTTCACTTGCGTTTCTTTCCTGTTATTATTGTGTGAAGCTGTTGAAATGTCTACACTTCGTCTTTTGGGTTGATCCTCAACTCTTTAGACTTTTGGTGTATGGTGAATTTTTTTTTGTATATAATCCAGTAGATAAAATTTCTTAAAAACCCTTTTGTTCCTTTTGTATATATTTTGCTAATCCAATATGATCTCGGCTGAAATATGTTGGATTTTTGCATTGAATAACGGAGTTTTAATTCTGCTTTCGCCGAAATCGGGTATTCTCTCTCCTTTTACTCTATTCAGCATGTCCCTTTCCATATGTTGCATTTTAATTCTTTCCATATTTTGAAACATTGAGGACAATGTTTAGTTTAGGTTTGGGGGTATAGAGTAGATACCATGATAATTTGCCATAACTGAAAACGAACTCCTTCTTCTTTTTGAAAAAAAATTGAAAAATTCCAAAAAAAATTGAAAAATCAAAATTCAAAAAAAAAA
>NC_039367.1:155543935-155564065 GCF_003573695.1 Papaver somniferum
AAAAAAAAAAAAAAAAAAAAAAAACGATGTATATATTCAGAAAAAAAAAATCAGAAAAATACAAAAAAATCAAGTATTTATCAATTCCATCATCTCTTGTTCCAAAAATAAAAAGAGAATTGTCAATGTAAATAAGAGTCATGTAAAGAGTTATCTTTTGTTGTTTCGTTGTAATAAGCAAGGAGGGTGTATGCCATTGATGTACAACGCGAGAAATTGTGAAATACCTCCAACTCATTCACAATTCTCGTAAAGTCCGGACAGCTAGCTAGATTTCGACCTCAGTTCTTAGCCTGAGAAACTATCTCTTGGTGATTAGTAGTCATAACTTCAGATCTTTCTTTACACATGTGTAGATACACTTTACACTCTTATCATATGTCTTTTTTTTGTTATCAGTGCTAGGATTGTGCCTTCGATAGCTAGATTGACATCTCCATTTTGCTGTGAGCTTAACTGTTTTGCACATGTCACATTTGATGGAATATGAGCTTATATTTTGACTTAGGTTTTGTAGGCACACCTCTGGTAAACCTTCACGAGACTTCAACTCGTCCACTAGGGACACTTAGTGGTTTAAAAGGCTTAGTGCATACGCTAAATGCATTCGAGAGACCAGCGACAGTGGTATAGTTAGGATTTCCTTAGTTTTGTTTTACTTGAGGACAAGTAAAATTCAGGTTTGGGGGTATTTGATGAGTGCCAAATATTGTATATATTTATCCCTTTTTGTTGGCATTTTAACTCATCTTTTATGCATTAATTCTACATTTTATCCCATATTCTGTATTTTCATTGTTTTCAAGAATAAATATTTTTATTAATTAATTTTGCATTTTTAGGTAATAAATAAAGTTCGGATGAGTCGCGGAGCGAAAAGAGCAGAAAAGTAGTGAAAAGCCGGGAGAAATTACGCAAGGAAGCCGCGAAGAGTGGTGCGCACAACCTCATTTTCTACAAACAAAAGCGCCTCCGTTCTCAGCCATCAGATCATTTCTCAGAAGCATCCGACGGTCGCTCCTTCATAGAGCATCAAAATCTGAAGTCTCTGCCGAGCACCACAGCGCTGAAATTCCAAGCCTTCAGATTAGATGGTAGTTGAATCCAACGGTCGCTCCCTTGCTGTGCATCAAAGTTTGATATCTCCGCCTAACACTACAACACCTAACTCCATCTGGCATCGTTGATTTTGTTGTATCATATATTCCGACGGTCGCTACAAGCTTCACTTCACATCACCATCCGATCCACCTACCAGCTTCGCATCTCGCGGCCCATCTCACGAAACATCAAACTCGATGGACCCGACTAACACCCTAGCAACCGAACCATTTAACCTCAACCAAACATCTCCTCCTTCCTCTCCATCGACCTCACCCCCTCTGCAGAGACACCATGTCCTGCCACCATCTTCTTCACCTCCACTGCCACCACCACACCGCCACCAAACACCACCATACCACCTCCGTCATCATCCTACACGTTATTGAACACCTTCCCCCATCATTCTATCCCTTTATCCCATCAACTCATTACCTAACCTAAACCCTAGGTTATGGATTGATGGATTAACGTGTGCTAGAGAAGCAATTGAAGGCAGGGAAAGGTACAGGAGGACAAATAGAGTAATGGGTGATGTTCAATTTGATGTTGCTACATCAAATTAGGTGAGTAATCACCAACCCTAGCTCTGTCAGTTTGGGAATTTTATTGTAGAACCCTAATGTGTTGTGGGTATATAAATGGGTGTGGGTGTGTTGTAGAGAGTATGCTTGGAGTAGCCAACATCCAGGACTTTCA
The DNA here is from genome assembly GCF_003573695.1 of Papaver somniferum. Classification (NCBI taxonomy): domain Eukaryota; kingdom Viridiplantae; phylum Streptophyta; class Magnoliopsida; order Ranunculales; family Papaveraceae; genus Papaver; species Papaver somniferum. Next base: position 155,545,736 of record NC_039367.1, read on the forward strand.
TGTCCTGTTAATTATTCATGTTTCACTGTTAAATGTGCTTATGTGCTTATGTTATTCACTGTTAATTTCTTGCTTTGTCACTGTTAATTTCTTGCCTATGTTCTGTTAATATCATGTGTTAGTTTCAATTGCTAGGGTCTTAAGGAAGCCTTAACTTGCTATCCTGTGTGATGTGAGTATGCACTCTTGAATGTTAAACATGTTTAGGAGATAATCACCATGGCAAGTCTGCAAATTGCTCTCACAGTGGATGCTATGTATCCATTGTAGTTAGAATATCTCTCTGTGGACATAGCCACCAATCATGCTAAACCAGACCATGTTGAGCCTTAGACTAGTTATACTTAGTCAGATAACTAGTGCTTTGGAGCAATGTCTTATTGGGGATGATTTCTCTAGTGGAGAAACTTCTTAGACATTGGGCAGACCACATCTTAACCCATGTCATCACAAGAACAAGAATGTAGTCATTGAATACATGGTGTAGGTTAGTGGTGGAATTAGTGATCCTAGTTCCCTTCATCTGCTTTGTTTACTTTCACCACATCTCTGCCCTTGGCCTTAGGCCTTGGTTCATTCTTGTTTTGTTTTGCTTTTGTTTTGTTTTTGCTGTTTAGTTTTTCCATTGCTTTTGCCTTGTTGTTTCTTCCCTGCCCTGCAACTCTGTTGCTTTTCTGTTTTGCTTTCCCCTGCTGTGTGCTCCCTTGTGCTGCTGTGCACTGCTTGTGCAGCTGCAGCTGCTGCTGCCTTCCCTTCTGCTGTTGCTGTTGTCTGCTGCAGCTCCTTTGCTGCATTGTTCTCTTCCCACTGCCTCTGCACTTGGCTTGCTGCAACTCTGTTGCTGCTGCCTTCCTTGGCCTTCCTGTGCACTGCTTGTGCAGCTGCTGCTGCAACTCATCTGCAGCTGCTGTGCAGTACTTGTGCTGCTGCCTTCCCTGCTGTTGCTGCTGCCAAGCTACTACCTGGTGCTGCCACTCCACTTCTCCTGCCAAGCCAAGTTCAGTTGTTTAACCCAAAGGCCTAGTTCAATAGCCAAGCCCAATACATTTCATCCCAAAGGCCCAGAATCTTGACTGAATCCAAAGCCCAGTTCACAACAAAAGACACTGAGCCCAACTCACAAGTGAACTGTTGAGCCCATGTTCAGGCCAAAGCCCATTTAGACTTCAAAGATAACTGAGCCCAAGCTCAGTTCATTTTACTGTTAACAAACCCACTAAGCCCAATTCATTCAAAGGGCATTCAAACCCATTAGCACTCAAAGCCCAATTTAAGCCAAAAGGCTTCATAGCCCAAAGCAAATCTAGGAACCCAATTAGCTAAACACTCCAAAACACACCCGATCTCTGTGGATCGACCCGTACTTGCACGAGCTACAACCGACGACCGTGCACTTGCGGTATTACTGTAGGGCCCCGTTTATCACGCTTCATTTACACACCTTTCGAGGCCCAACAGCAACAACGTCCGATTGCATTCTATAGTAAAGCACTTTCTGGGAAGAATCTTAATCTATCTATTTATGATAAAGAGATGCTGGCCATTGTCTCTGCAGTTCAAAAATGGCGACCTTACTTACTTGGCAGACACTTTAAGATTTTTACTGATCATCGCAGTCTCAAATTTTTCCTTGATCAGAAACTTTCTTCCATGGAGAAACAAAAGTGTTTATCTAAGTTATTGGCCTACGATTATGAAATTGCTTTTCGTCGTGGCAAAGAAAATGTTGCAGCTGATGTCCTATTAAGAAATGTTGGCTCTAATTTCCATATTTCTACACCTGTCTTCTCTGGAGTTAATGAGATTAGTAAAGAATGCCATGATGATGCTGATTTGGGAATCATTATCCAAAAATTGCAGCAACATATGCCTTCTAAGGTACATTTCTCCTACACTGATGGTATTTTACGTTTTAAAGGTCGTATAGTTGTACCTTCAAATTCTACTTGGTGCACAAAACTACTGGAAGAATTTCATTCAAACCCTATTGGAGGTCACTCTGGTTATTTAAGGACATACAAGCATCTACAACAAAAATTTTATTGGAGAGGCATGAAACACTCAGTGAAAGAATTTGTTTCTCGTTGTGATACTTGCCAGCGTAATAAGTCTGAAGCATTATCTCCTCCAGGGCTTTTGAGTCCTCTTCCAATCCCAGCTGACATTTGGATGGATATTTCTTTAGATTTCATTGATGGTTTTCCAATCTCTAGTTGAAGAAATTCTATTTTAGTCATTGTTGACAAACTATCCAAGTATGCTCATTTTATACCTCTTTCTCATCCATATTCTGCAAGTTCTGTTGCTGAAGTGTTTGTGCGCGAATTTGTCAGACTTCATAGTATGCCAAAGAGTATAGTAAGTGATAGAGACCCAATTTTTATCAGCAATTTTTGGGAAGCATTTTTTGCCATGCAGAATACCAAACTCTGTCGCAGTACTGCATACCGTCCACAATCAGATGGACAAACAGAGGTGATCAATAGGACTCTAGAATGCTATCTTCGATGTTTTGAAGGAATGAAGCCAACTGAATGGGTTAAATGGCTGCCATGGGCAGAATGGTGGTACAACACCAGTCATCACTCAACTATTAACATGACACCTTATCAAGCTGTTTATAGCAGAATTCCTCCAACAATTGCTAGTTATCTTCCTGGTTTTAAAGTTGTTAATGATGTTGATGTCAATTTACGAGCTCGAGATCATACATTAAAGATCTTAAAGTTTCATCTTGAAGCATCCCAAACACGAATGAAGAACAATGCTTACGCACACTGAAAGAAAAATTTGAGATTAATGATTGGGCGTTTTTACGTCTTCAGTCATACAGACAATCGTCAGTTGCTGCTTAGTCTTTTTCTAAACTTTCTCCTACGTTTTATGGGCCTTATCGCGTCATTAAGAAGATTGGTGAAGTTGCGTATAAATTGGAATTACCTACTACAAGCCGTATACATCCAATTTTTCATGTTTCTTAGCTTAAGTTGAAACTTGGCCTTTCTTCTCATGTTGAACAAACTTTACCAAGCATAATCGATTATGAGAAATGGGAACCAGACTCTGTTTTATAGCGACAAATGTACAAGAAAAACAATAATGCTGGAACTAAGTGGCTAGTTCAATGGAAAGGTCATACCAAACAATAAGCAACTTGGGAAGATGTAGATGATATTCTCGCTCGTTTTCCAAAGTTTAAAGCTTGAGGACAAGCTATTTTTTCCAGCAGGGTGGGATGTTACGACACCAACACCTTCTACCTTGATTTCCTTAATTAGTTTGCTTTAGTTCTCTTAATTGGTTTACTTTTTTTTAGCTAGTTTCCCTGTTTTGATAAAACTCTTAAATTTAGTTTCTCTTACCTAAACTCCAAGTCTTGGTGGAGTATAAATACGTAACTTGAGTTGTATTAAAGCATCAATCAATAACAATTCAAGTTTACTTTTATTTTTCTTCTTAAAGCTGGTGGATAACCCCCAATTCAAAGGATTTATCCGGTTCTATTCCTTGTGCTAAGATTATTTTCCAGTGTTAAAGGTCTAGAACCCTAACAAAAATCAGGGTTTGGAGATTAGCTTTTAGACGGGGGAGCACTGGGTAATCCAGGTGTCTGACGTGTATCCAAAATTGCGAAATATAATGAAACCCTCAATTTTTATTGGTAGGGGGCCAGAAGCTCTAAAATTCAAGCTTTTGGCCTAACTTTCAATGTAAAGCCAGCAATTTGTACTCAAATTATATATATACAACAATAGGAGCACAAGTTGCAGGAGCTGTTCTTGTTTAGGAGGGCCCAGGTTGCAGGCTTTATTGACAGGAGGGTCTAGGTTGATGTGTGGTTGATGCAGTATCCTGAAATGGGAGTACTCTATTAAAGTGGTTTTTTTCCAGAAAGCATATTGCAGATGTTGTGTTCCATGGGAGAAAAGAGATTGATTACTGGCAAGCGGTTCATGGTACTAAAGAGATGTGCAAGAGTTGGTTGTCTAGGGCTTGTTTGCTGTTGTTAGGGTCGTCGGACAGAGTACACTGTACAGACTTCCTCCATTTCTGTTGCTTACAAGTCAGAAGTCGTCGTCCTGAACAACCAAGACTTATGTATGGGTCAGTAGTCAAGCAAAATAGTAAAATCAAACAGTTGCAAATAAATACAACACCAGGGTGTAGGTGAGTTTTTTCGAGGCATTAAAGCATTGGTAACTAGGCAATAAAATAGAAAATTCATTCCTATCCTGAAATAAATGGATTTCAAGCACCGGTGTACAATCACAAGTATCTGACCAGAATTCGGTGCCGAAATTTTTGGTTCAATTGCTCTCTACTTGTTAATCGGCTCTCAAAGATTATTTTTACTGATACTAATCACATCTGTCAGTGCTAGCCTCTACCTACTACATCTAAGTAGGGATTACATTTATCTGCGAGCTGAAATTCGAAACTCTGACCTCAGATATACAAAAATTTTGGACCTTAAATATGTGAGTCAGACCCCTGGTAGGAACTTCGTCCCATAAAAAGTGATATTTTTAGTATTTTTTATCTAAAAATGGGCCAATGAAAAAAATAAAAACGAAAATATCACTTTTTCTGGGACAAAGAGATATTTTAGGAAAGAAAAAAAAAACTCCATTTCCAGGAGCAGGTTAAATTAGTTAACCCTAAAACTACTAAAAACAATATTATTCTCCGCTTACTTTTCTTTCGATTACATCAAAGCAAAGGCACCGTGTGTGATTAACCCAAAACGTTCACATTCTCTTTCGATTGTGTTGCGTTTTACTGTTTTGATTTTTATGGATCGGGAAGGGAGGAACGTTGGATAATTCAGGCAGTAAATAAGTTTCTTCGAGCACTTTCACATGTCAGGTGCTTATCATTACATGTTGAAACTGACCAGGTTTTTTTTTTGTCTTTGTATAACTTTGATGTCTATATGGTCGATCAGAATTCCTGAAACTAATACATTTGTTGGCACTGCCTTGTGATGAATAGGTTCTTTCCGTTGTAGACGGTTTTCTAAGCAACCCACCTACATATCATAATTTGAACAGATTGGAGTTAAATTATGGAGCAACCGCAGATAAAATGATATTTTCTTTCCTCGGAGCAGCACCTAATCTGAATTACCTTGCATTTTATGAGGTAACTGCCCAAAACTTTTGCTTCTGAATATTTGTCTTAATTGTTTAAGCAAGTCTTGGGTTTACAGTTATTCTCTCTAGAAAGATATTCTTATTGTGTTTGTCTGTCTATTTTAATTTCACCTCAGTTCTATCATTCGTCTGATCATATTGACGAAAAAGAATATGGCGAAATTGAAGATTTGTTTCCACACCTCCAGACGGTTTTCTTTGGTGCATTTAGTGGGAGGACGAGGCGGCAGTTGAGATGGGTGGAATTGATTTTGAAGGATGCGAAATCTTTGCAGACGATGACTATTACATATGATACGTTCTATTATAATGTGAGTACGCAGAAAAGCAAAGAAGCAGTTACGTCGGAGGTTCTAAACTTTACAAGAGCCTCTGAGGGATGCGTGGTTAAATTCGTCGAAGATGAATTTAGGAATTTCGGAGCCCTCGAGGATAGCAATGATCCAACACACTATGACGAGGATGGAAACTATTATTACATTGAAAACTATTATTACGACGAATGAACTTGTTGTAACCCTCAGTATTGAGTTTCTCTGAAACTGATGAAGGGTCTTGTGTCTTTCTGTTATTAGTGGCAAAGCTGCTAAGCTTTAGATATTAATTAAATAAATGAAGATCATAGGATTATACTATAGCAAATACATTATACCAAAATCAACAATTCCGGGGTGAAATGGACAGTTAGATTTTGATACTGTTTAAATGGATAAAAATGTAAAAATAGGCAGGATATAACCAGTTTCATCGTGCCCATTTTCAAATATTTTTTCTTATTTTTAATTTACACAGGATGTATCCAGTTTCATCCTTGCTGTTTTTTAAATTTAAGCTAGGATGAATCCAGTTTCATCATTGCTAAAAAATATTTTGGTCATTTCATCCAAACTATTTTTTACTCGTCCATTTGAACCGTGATTTAAAAATATTTGGACAAATGACTCATTTTCCGAATACATTAATACGCAATATATGAAAAAAACTCATTTTTATGTCCACCAATGGAAAAATTAACCATCGTGCAAATTAGAGATATAAATACAGTGAAACACGAACTCGAGAAGCTATAAAAACGAAGATAACACGGAGCAAGCCTAACTCCCAAAACACGAACTCCAAAATCTACTGTCATATGTTTGTTTGTGGGAATCACTTAACAAATCCCCTACCCAGACTATCTAGTAGTTGTTGGATTTACTTCAACATAGAAGTCACTAACAAGCTGGTTAGGACAAGATTAGGAAATTGATGTAATCCTAAGGGAATTAGAAGTCATCTAGTTCTAAGAAAAGGAAAGACATGTAATAAGGTAATAGGACTAGGAAAAGGAATTCATAGTTCTATATATATACGATCACCAAAGTTGTGGTTGATCATATGAGCAAGATTAGAGCTTGTGTTTAGTTTTGAGAGATTTTCTAAACATCAATAAAGAGAGTTGTCTTTATATAAGATAAGTTTCATCTTTCAGTTGCCATTAATTGGTATCAGAGCGAGGTTCTGAGCCATGGAAAACGAAACCACCATGCGTGCAAAACAGTTCACGCCACCATCAATACAAGTTCCAATCCTCAACGCCACAAACTACACAGTATGGGCCATGAGAATGAAGGTACTGATGAAAATCTACAAAGTTTGGGAAACAATTGATCCTGGTACATTGGACCCAGACAAAAATAATGTTGCCATTGGATTACTCTTTCAAGCAATACCAGAATGTCTTGTTCTACAAGTTGGTGAACAGGAAACTTCAAAGAAAATTTGGGATGCAATAAAGGCACGTAATCTCGGAGTTGATCGAGTTAAAGAAGCCCGTATGCAAACCTTAATGTCTGAATTTGAAAGAGTGAAGATGAAAGACACTGATACTATTGATAGCTTTGCATGAAAGCTATCAGAGATAGCCTCAAAAGTTGTGTCACTTGGACAATCCATTGATGAAGATAAACTGGTAAAGAAGTTTCTCAATAGTTTACCAAGATCCAAGTATATTCATATCATAGCTTCTCTCGAACAAGTCTTAGATTTAAAGAAGACTAGCTATGAAGATATAATTGGAAGATTGAAAGCATATGAAGAAATAATCCTTGATGAAGAAAACAATGGAGAAACTCAAGGAAAACTCTTGTACACAAACTCTTACCAACAAAAATCTGCGACAAGAGGAAGAGGTCGTGGAAGAGGTGGTAGAGGAAACAGAGGCCGAGGAAGGGGAGGAAGGTGTAACTCACAAGATATAACAACAAGTCAGAAAGATCAAAACCAAGGGAAAGAAAAGAATGATATATCAAACATTTTTTGTTACAGATTTGATAAACCAGGACACTTCTCCTCTGTATGCCCTGAAAGAATACAAACGATGGAAGAAACAAACAAGAATGAAACAAGGGAAGCAGATACAACTCTTTTCATGCACGAAGTTGTATTCTTAAACGAAGGGAACCTAATACCAAAGAACTACGAATCAAATGATGGAGAAGAAGGAATCTGGTATTTAGATAATGGAGCCAGCAATCACATGACTGGTAAGAGACACTACTTTTCTGAACTCAATGAGAAAATCAAAGGACAAGTGAAGTTTGGGTATGGATCTTCGGTAGAAATTGAAGGGAAAGGATCAATTCTATTTCAGAGCAAGACCGGAGAACAGAAACTTGTCACAAACATCTACTTCATCCCAAACTTACAAAGCAAAATTCTAAGTTTAGGACAAGCTACAAAAGTTGGATGTGATGTTAGAATGCGACAAGATTATCTAACAGTTCATGACCCAAGTGGAAGACTTTTAGTTAGAGTCTCACGCTCACAGAATAGACTCTACAAGATAAGTCTCATGATTGGAAGGCCATTGTATCTGAATATGAGACTGGAAGATCAGACATGGAAGTGGCACGCAAGGTTAGGACACATAAGTTTCAGAACCTTAAAGGCAATGTCTCAGAACAAGATGGTTCAAGGACTACCACAGATAAATGATGAAGCAAAAATCTGTGAATCATGTTTAGTTGGGAAACAAACTCGTCAAGGTTTCCCAAAAGCAACAACATTCAGAGCCTCAAAGCCATTAGAGCTTCTTCATGCTGATTTATGTGGTCCTATTACACCACAACAAAACGGAGTGGTGGAGAGGAGAAATATGACTCTAATGGAGATGACAAGAAGTTCTTTAAAGGCTATGCAGGTACCTAATTATCTATGGGGAGAAGCTGTACGACACTCCACATACCTAATAAACAGGATACCTACGAAAGCTCTGAAAGACATGACTCCATATGAAAGTTTGCGAAAGAGAAAACCAAACATAGATCATTTAAGAGTGTTTGGTTGCAAAGCATACGCAAAAGTTGATTCTGAAACTCTTAAGAAACTGGATGATCGATCTCATACTCTTGTGAATCTAGGAATTGAGCCTGGATCCAAAGCTTACAGATTATTCAATCCAACAACGAAAAAGAGTAATAGTGAGTTGAGATGTGGTATTCGATGAAAAATCAAACTGGAACTGGAAAGAAACTAAAGATGGACCAAGTAGGGATCCAGTAATGTTTCACATGAGATGGGGTCAAGTAATTGATGAAGGCGAAGGACCCATAATCATCAATACCAATGGAAACAATGATGTTAATCAAGAAGAAGAAGAGAATAATGAAAACACTGAGAATAATGAAGAAGTAGAAGAAGAAGAAGAAGAAGAATAAGAAGAGGAGATTGATGAAATAACTCAACCCATTCCACTGCGAAAATCAACAAGACAGATACAAAAGCCACAGTATCTGGAGGATTATGTTCTTCAAGCTGCAGAAGAATGTGAGATTATGCTACTTTCTGTTAATGATGAACCAAGGAATTTTCAGGAAGCAAAGGTCTCGACTAAATGGACACAAGCATGTAGAGAAGAAATTATTTCAATCAACAGAAACAAAACTTGGTTTCTAGTTGATAAGCCAGGTGGGGTAAAAGTGATTGGTCTTAAGTGGATCTTCAAAATAAAACGGAATGTTGATGGTACTGTCAAAAAATATAATGCAAGACTTGTAGCTAAGGAATACGTTCAAGAATCAGGCATAGACTTTGATGAAGTTTTTGCACCAGTTGCTAGACTAGAGACAATTCGTCTCTTAATAGCAGAAGCAGCATCAAACTCATGGGAAATTCACCACTTAGACGTTAAGACAGCATTCTTACATGGTGAATTGCGAGAAGATGTGTATGTTGAACAACCAGAAGGTTTTGAAGTAAAAGGACAAGAGCATAAGGTTTATAAGTTATCAAAAGCTCTATATGGTCTAAGACAAGCTCCTCGAGCCTGGAATACAAAGTTAGATCAAATCTTAAGAGAAATCAGATTTGTTAAGTGCTCTAAAGAAACATCAGTATACAGAAGAGAAGAAAAGGGAACGCTTCTTGTGATTGCAGTCTATTAGATGATCTATTTTTGACTGGAAACTCCCTTAAGGTGATCAATGAGTTCAAGAGAGAAATGTCATCAAAGTTTGAGATGTCAGACCTCGGAAAACTCACTTATTACCTTGGCATAGAAGTCTATCAAGGAGTAGATGGGATTCAGATTAAACAAGAAGCTTATGCAAGGAGAATTCTGAAAGAAGCGGGACTTGAAACTTGTAATCCAACTAAGATACCAATGGAGTTTGGACGTAAAGTTTTAAAGGCACAAGAAGAAGCAGAGATTGATTCAACGAGTTATAGAAGAAATGTTGGATGCCTAAGATACTTATTACACACAAGACCATATTTGGCTTTCTCTGTGGGAGTAGCAAGCCGTTATATGCAGAGTCCACGCAAGTCTCAGGTGATGTAATAAAGCAGATATTGAGATATCTAAGAGGAACAATCAGCTGTGGATTGAAGTATGGTCGAGGAGGATCAAAAGGAATTGTTTGGTATAGTGACAGCAGTCATAATATTGACCAAGATGATGGAAAAGTTACAACTGGTCATATATTTTATCTAGGTGAAGCACCTATTACATGGTGTTCACAGAAGCAAGACACTGTATCCCTCTCATCCTGTGAAGCTGAGTTTATAGCTGCAACAGAAGCAGCTAAACAATCAATATGGCTTCAAGAACTGTTGGGTGAAATCAAAGGAAGAGAACCTGAAAAAGTTCTCATCAAGATTGATAATAAGTCTGCAATTGCACTCACTAAAAATCCAGTGTTTTATGGGAAGACGAAACACATTCACAAAAGGTATCATTTCATACGAGAATGCATCGAGAAGGAGGTCATTAACGTTGAACACATACCTGGAACTGAGCAGAAGGCAGATATATTGACAAAGGCATTAGTTCGGATCAAGTTTGAAGAAATGAGGAAATTAATAGGAGTACAAGATTTCTCACAAGCACAGTTGAAGCTTAAGGGGGAGAATGTTGGATTAACTTCAACATAGAAGTCACTAACAAGCTGGTTAGGACAAGATTAGGAAATTTATGTAATCCTAAGGGAATTAGAAGTCATCTAGTTCTAAGAAAAGGAAAGACATGTAATAAGGTAATAGGACTAGGAAAAGGAATTCATAGTTCTATATATATATGATCACCAAAGTTGTGGTTGATCATATGAGCAAGATTAGAGCTTTTGTTCAGTTTTGAGATATTTTCTAAACATCAATAAAGAGAGTTGTCTTTATATATGATAAGTTTCATCTTGCAGTTTCCATTAGTAGTTTCTATCAAACACTATACCAGACTTAGTTTTATGACTTTTATCCATGCTTTTAACATTGCATCTTTTTCTAATGCCCAAATCCTGAATCTAGTGACTGAATACACCAGCTTTCGCCGCTTACTGGTCACCCGGAAAATCAAAATTCAAAAAGAAATGTCAGGCAAAAGAATAAAATCCAGTAAGCATATTGAGATGACGGAAAGGAATATTTCTGTCTCACCTAGATCTATGGTTACTGAGGCGTGACAAAGAAGAAGGATAAAAATATATCATCAGCGTAGATCCCTAAAACAATATTATCCGACCTACCGGATTCGAACCGGTGACCTAAGGATCATCTGCTATTATCCTACCTACCGGATTCGAACCGGTGACCTAAGGATCATCTGCTATTATGCTAAACAGCTAGCGACCTCCGCTCTACCCAACTGAGCTAAGGTCGGTTGTGCCCGTTTCCCAAGAACGAAAATTTTAAGTTAGCTTTGATCAAGAAATGGAGAACTCTCATTCTCCAATTGGCTTTTTAACCCAAGTGGTGTTGAATCTCATAGCTCTAGGGTGAAATTGGAATACACTTTACCCAATTAACCATACTAAACACTTATATTTGATGTGTAGAATTTCTCAAATCTATATGTCGCTTCACTTTCCAGATGTAGTCCAAGATATCTTGATGAACTTACTACAAGTCATGCACGAGCTGAGAATAGTTTCACTGACTGATTGTCCGGGCAACTTTACTTTTCTAATGCTTTAGTTCGTTTTTTTTTTCAAGACAATTTTCTTCCAAAGCTCCTCCAAGTTATGGAACATGAACTGTACAAATGAGACAGAATGATATCTTAGATATCGTCTGCTATTTTAGCTCTTTATTATATCTATCTATTCTTACTTTGTTCCAACTAAATATAGTCTTATTCATTTGTTCTTGTATTGTCAGACAAGAGTTATGAAATTTTCTGAATAAGTAAATCATTAAGGATTGATTATAATCAGAACTTAACCTTTATTCAATACAGGGGGCAATACATCTCCAATTGAACAAAGTAAGATTTCAAATGTAACCAGTTTACAAACACATCACACAGCCTACATAAATAGTCTATAGAACTAAGTTCATCTAACAACAAAACATCTGCTAACATTTTACAATTTTGCAGTTCGCAAACTATATTTTTTGAATATATACAATCAATTTCTCCAGTAAAATGATGGCTCTGAACAAAACAATTAACATTTTATAATTTCGCCCACTACATTTTATAAGTTGTCCAGTAAAATGATGGCTCTAGAATACTGTTATTGTTGTTCTGCATATATACTTTAAAGATTTCCATCATCACATAAAGGTAAATATGCACTAATCAAATAATCTACTTTGATATGTTTGTTTGCGGCAATCGTTTAACAAATCCCCTACCCAGACTATCTAGTAGTTTCTCTATCAAACATTATAGCGCATAAACTAGCTAAGCATGGTATATCAACTGTTCAAACCTTGGAATGGTCCAGGGACTTCCCTGCTTGGACATCTTCATGTATCCATACGGATCAAACAGTGTAAATCTTCATTATCTAATAAAACTTATCTTTCGTATTAAAAAAAAAAAAAAACTTAGTTTTCCTGGCAAGATTGGGGTATACTCAAACTAATTGGGGTATACCCAAATTTAAATGGACATGTGCCTTTACTAAGGGTAGGTGAAAACCGGATGAAGTTATTTTTTAGTACCCTGCACTAATTAACCTAAAATTAAACCCTAAACCTAAAAACTAAAAACTGATTAATCTTCCTCTAATCTATCTTCTCTAATCCCTCTCCTCTTCTCCTTCATTCATCTTATTCCATCAACCAAAAATTTTAATTTTGATATTCTACCAAAAATGGTTCGATCCAGTAGCAAGAGAGATTCAACAGGTAACATGAGAAGATCCAAATCAGATGGAAAGGTAAGGAAAAAGTTGGAACTAGCAAACTCGAAAATCCAATCCCTGATAATGTTGAAAAAAACCCTCCACCGGTGAAAAGAAGATTGTAAGTGATTTCTAAACTCAACCCATTATTCTTAAATGTTATGTGATTGTTATATTAGGTTAGAAATCGAAAATTTTGATTTTCAGGGATTTTGGACGGCAAGGTCGATACTTTACGAACATGTCGATTGTTGTTTGTTTTGTAAGCGCCGGCATGGTATTAGGATGAATAACCTGCCGACTTTTCATAGCATCCATGGCGATTGTTAGACAATAACCAGGGCCGGAAGGATATATTAACAAACCATGCCGACTTACATATAGTCGGCATGGTTTTAGTCTTGTACCATGCCGACTTCAGGTCACAGAAATTTGATTTTCATTGCTTAAGTGTCGGCATCTTTCTTAAATAGGACCATTCCGACTGTTTATTAGTCGGCATTGTAGATGAACACAACTTTGCCGACCTGTTGGTAGTCGGCACGGTTTAGTTTATCGACCTTGTCGACCAGTAGATGACCAAAACCATATGAAAATATGTAACAATTTTCGTCTCTCTCCCGCTTTATGTGTATTGGTAAGTGGTAAGGAATTGATTATTTTTCTCTGAGAAACAAGGAGAACAGTAATTAATTTTTCGTCATTTCCCCATAGACGTAAAGTGGAAGGGAGAAGAAAATTGTTATCCAAATTTAAACCTTGTCGACCGATAACGTATGTTCAACTATGTTGTTTGTTTTCATATCTCTTATTTGTGCATTGTTTAGGTTCCCAGAGGAAAAAAAAAAGAAGATCTACCTTGTTGGGTTACTGCAGAAGAGCTATTAGAATTTATTGACGGATTTTATCCCAATGTAGAAGATCATAAAGATGAATCTGAAGAGAATTGCCCTGTTAGGAAGTTACTTCTGATGGGTAAGAAAGATCCTGGAGAATTCCTAAGGTTTATGCATAGTCCTAGCAATCCCCTCAACTATGTTGAATGCACATCATCAGAGGAGGAAGAAGAGGAGGTTGATCCAAGAACTTTTTTCAAGGCATGTGACTTTTCTGGAGTAAACCCCTATTACAATGAGGACGGTGACTACATAGGTCCAGATAAGGGAAAAGCAAAAGCTGATGCTGCTGAAAAAGCTAGTGATAGTGAAGAAGATAGTGATGTGGAGGAAGATAACAACAACAAGAAGGATCCATGAAATTCTTAAACTTTATTATGTTTCACTTGCTTTAGAAACTTAGTTTTTGGTTTTAGACTTGTTAAACTTATGTTAATTTTCAGTTTCAGTTGCTTTAGAACTTAATCTTTTTTATGAAGTTTTAGATAATTTTAGTCGTCGGCATGGTTTGTAAGCTCGAACTTTCCGACCTAATCATGTTATATGCTTTAGTGCTGTCAGGGATATGTAGTCGGCATGGTTTGAAATATCAACCATGCCGACCTAAATGTTAGTAGTATAAAAATATGACTTTTTAAGTACAAAGTACAACCCATTGAATGCTCAACGGCTAGAAATTTCAAAATCAAGATATTAGGTGTGTTGTTATTATAAAAGCATTCTCAACTTCATCCTCAACATTGCATAAAGAATGGAAGTTTCAAGTGCAACACAACCAAATATTTGTAGTCTTTGTACACTAAGTGGTCATTTCGCAAACGATTTTCCCTTTGAAGGAAGCAAATGCACTATTGAAGGTTGTAAGGGATTTTTATTTCTCATGAAAGCTGCAGTAGGAGATGTATATCAGCCGTATGCTTCAAAATGCACGTGTTGTGGGTTTTTCTATTGGATAGATGAGCGCCTAGCTCCGTATGAAGATGAAGTTGCTAAAATCAACCTTCTACCATGCACAGATCCCTGTTGTGGCGGTAAGATGAATCTAATTACCTCTCCTAAGAAAGTGTGTACCGGGAAAAGATACTATTTATGTCCCAAATATGTTAGGGTTAAGTTTTTAACGTTTGTATGCTTTAATATAGGTTTGTGTTTGATGTAAAGTCGGCATTGTACTAAATTGAAATCGTGTCGAAGGATTCATAGTCGGCACTTAAAAGTTTACAAACCTTTCCGGTGAATTTATGGTCGGCAGGTTTCTCCTAATACACCCTGCCGACTATAATGTATGAGAACATCCAGAAACAAGTTTTTTTTCTGTTTTGATCGGCATGGTTAGCTTCAACAAACTTGTCGGCGGAGGTGCAGTCGGCATGGTTCTCCTCATAAACCCTTCCGACTTAATGCATGAGAACATCCAGAAACAACTTTTTTTTGTCTGATTTGGTCGGCATTGTTATCCTCAAAAACCATGCCGACCAGATAAAAGTCGGCAACCTGACGAAACTAAGACCATGCCGACCCTGGGACCGTCGGCACTGTAAGAGGTAAAAACCTTGTCGACCATCCCAGGCCTATTTTCCTTTGCTTTCATGCAGTACAGCCGGCATCCTGACGAATTAATAATATGCCGACCATTTGGGAGCCGGCAGGGTCGTGTGACAAATACAATGCCGACCAAAGGAGTATACACAAAAAAAACCACATCCATTTCATTCATTTGTAGTACGCCAAAGTACATTACACAAAACACGAATGCGATTACAAAAGTACTCCAAAAAGATTCCTTAGTTCCTACCATAATCAATTATCACTTAAATCTATTGGAGGGAGTTCATTCAAATCTATTGAACCTCCTCCTTTAGTCAAATTTATGGGACATTCCCTAGACTCATCTAAAACATTCCAAAGGGTCATGTTTTCCTCATAAAGTTTCATCCATTCGTTGCTCTTGTTGTTTGTGAACTTCTCCCAAAAACTAAACCTACAAAGAGGAGGTGATGGACATTCCTTGTTAAGTTGTAGACCAATAAAATGATTTTTATCCACCAAATCCATGACAATTCTTCTATGCTTGAGTTGCTTCACGCAAACCGCATGTTTCGGTGCCAATGTTATAGATAATTCCTTACTAAAAAGATGTACCACGTAATTCCACGTATCCGCCAATAGATGACCACACTCTGGCATTCTTAACCAACGCTCCCATTTGACCGGTGCATTTCCCTCCGGGATTTTAACACTAGTTAGCAAATATTTAAAAGTTGCTTCTTTGTCCTCCATGGAACCTTCTAGCATCATTGAGATATGAAACTCCTTGTCGTTTTCTAGTCGAGCGGCCATCTTCTTTCTTATGTATTGGCATTGGGTGAGATTCTCCTCAACCGCTCCACTTAGGTGTCCCAATTTTTGCGAGACAACGTGAAACCCACAATTTCCATCTTTTGGGACGTCGTCGGTACCAATAACGAACTCTTGAATAATTGGAGGGAGTTGTACGCGATACTCTTGCAACACCGGTTGTACTACCTTCCTTGGACGACCTATTTTCTTCGCAACATCTCCTTGGCTTGCTTGACTCTCAAGAGGTAGAGTGCCATTTGGATTCAAGTTTGAGACCGTTGGTGTAGTTGAATCCTTCCTTGGCCGACCCCTTTTCTTTCCAACTAATTCCACACTTGCTTTACTCTCAAGAAGCGGAGTGCTACTTGGATTCAAGATTGAAACCGTTGGTGTAGTTGTTTCTTTCCGCGGACGACCTCTTTTCTTTTTAGCCGGCTTCTCCTTGTATTGCGCCTCGGTATAAACATGTCCGGATGGATCGCACTTTGTACTCAAATGTTCTTTAATTTGTTCTATTTCGGATTGATCGCACTTTGTACTCAAATACTCTTTAATTTGATCCTTTTCGGATTGATCGCATTTTGTACTCAAATACTCTTTAATTTTTTCCCTTTCTTCCGCCCTCGTCTTTGTGGTAGGTGGTCTACCACAAGGATCTTGTTTCGCCGGTTCTTAAGGTTCTTCCATAAAAGGGTAAATAATCGGCATCAACTTGTGCTTCATAGTTTGTTTGTCCAACCTATTTAACTTGGGGTACTTTTCAAGGATTATTCTCCCAAGTTCCATGTCGCCAAACTCTTCACCGGAATCTTCTCTTGGATCCGGTTTGAAAGATAATTTCTTCCAATAAGGATCGATATGATCAAGAGGAATGGGAGTTTTATACCCACCAAGCATATGAAGACATGGAAGTCCGATAGCCTTCATTATCCTACACTTACAAGGAGTGCTCGGGTCGTCATACTTTTTATACTTTTTAAACAAAGCGAGATGTTTCATTATATAAAGTATTTCCCAATGCGAGACGTTGCAATGTATACCAACAAGCATCCAATTATCCTATTTAAACTCCCTTAACTTCCGGAAGCCACTTTCTTGGAATTCCTTTTTTATCTTGTTGATATCATTATTAGTGTACTCATGGATAGCATGTTGCACCGTCACAATCCCATTTTGACTTGTGAAAAGTAGACCTTTTAGTCTCCCATGAGCTTGCTCTACCATACTTGTGGATTCAAGTTTGAAATGTTTATAGTCGTAAGTAAAGCATACACAAACCTTTCTTTGTGTAGCCTCAACCATTGTTTCTTGCAATATTCCACTACTTTGGGGTAATTAGTCCCCCAATGTTCCAGGCGCCATCACTACCATTTAATAACCGAAGTTCCAGCGTCATCACCATCGTTTGGTAGTCGAAGTTCCGAAACCAGTTTACGCCATTCTGTGGACTGAAGACAGTTTCCACCATTCCGCGGACCGAAGCCAGTTTCCTCCCATTCCAATCCAACCGACGCATGCGGCTCCCATTCCAAGCCGACCAACGCGTGCGTCTCCCATTCGAAGCCGACCGACGCCTGCGACTCCCATTCCAAGACGACCAACGCCTACGGCTCCCATTCCAAGCCGACCAAGCCTGCGACTCCCATTTCAAGATGAGAATCTACATATCACCACTTCACGGTCTAGCCAGCAACACCACAAGTAGAATCTATGCAAGGCCTCCAACACGAGAATCGTGAACTCTCCCTACCTCTCGAAAAAGGATAGCCAGGTCTTCTTGACCATCTTTTCACGACTTGTCATTTCGATTTTGTCCTCGCCTGTCACCATCTTATGCTTACCTCGCAACAATGCTCCTGTTCCGAGCTAAGAGGGGACTTAATGTTGATGGTGGTTTTAGCTTAGGGTTAAAATCGTAAAACCATACATCTGACATGACGTCACTATGACCACTAGCGCATTTATTGAATCAATCAGCATGTCTATGTAAGAATTACCAGGGTACCTTTTTTATACATGTGTCATGTTCCACGGCAGAACCCTTAGTATTGACCGACATCATCTTCGTACATACCAAACCCTAATTCTCACGCCACTGCGCCAATGGAAAACCATGCCAGCCACGTCTCCGCGCCAAGGCATGCCAACCATGCCAGCCGCACCACCGTGCCAATGGAAAACCATGACAGCCATGTCTCCGCGCCAAGGCAGGCCAACCATGCCAGCCGCACCACTGTGCCAGTGGAAAACCATGCCAGCCACGTCTACCGCGCCAAGGCACTCCAACCATGCCAGCCTCACCACTGTGCCGATGGCAAACAATGCCAGCCAAGTCTC
>NC_039367.1:155564434-155566303 GCF_003573695.1 Papaver somniferum
CCATGCCAAGCCAACCGCACCTTGCCTTGGCCCCGACCATGCTAGCCGCACCATGCGCCAATGGCATGCCAAACTATTGCCCCCACCATGCCAAGCCAATCGCACCTTGCCTTGGCCCCACCATGCAAAGCCATCCGTGCCAAAGCCTTGGCCCCACTATGCCAAGCCGTCCGCGCCATTTTTCCTTGGACCCACTATGCCAAGCCAACCGCACCTTTCCTTGGCCCCACCATGCCAAGTCGTCCGTGCCAAACCCTTGGCCCCACTATGCCAATCCGTTCGCGCCATTTTCCTTGGCCCCACCATGCCGTCTTTCCCTATGCGGCTACCAAAAACGAAGGCGTGCGACGATCAACGGCCACCCTTCAATCCTAGATGCAAATCCTAGCCGTCAAAGGTTTCCAAACAACGCATGGTAAACTTTGGCCCCAAACCCTAGTTTTGTCCACGCCAAACCGCGCCAAGGCATGCCATGCCACATGTGCCAATGGCATCCCAACCACCTCGTCGCGCCACGCCATACCGGGTTTCCCTATGCGGCTACCAAAACGAAGGCCTGCAACAATCAACGACGACTTTTTCATCTAAGGTGCAGATCTTAGCCGTCCAAGGTTACCAGCTAACGCATGGCAACCTTTGGCCCTAGTTTGGTCGCGCCTAAACAAAGCCAAAACCCTAACTTTGGCCGCGCCTAAACTAGGCCATATTACTGATCATGCTTTCATGCCACTGGATACCAAACGAAGGGTTGCAATAATCAACTACTACCTTTCTTCTTAAGATGCAAAATCTCGACCGTCAAAGGTCACCACCGAGCCGGCAAGTCTCCCAAGCTCAACTTGCCAGACAACAACAACGTGCTACATGTTTTCCATGAAAACACTCGAGACATCAACGCATGTCACAAACTGGGGGATGCTCATTGGGTATTGGTTTGGCGGTTTACAGCGTGCGGCGTACACTACGCCCGTTATAAGAAAGTGTCATAAGGATGAGGCGGTTAGTAAATACATGGAGTAATGGTGAAACACTTTCTTTTATGGAACACCAATTCCAGGTGTTACCGGTTACCACCTCCTCCCATTTACTCACCTGTTTTCCATTTCTTAATGAGACCAGAGTACGTTTCACTTCGACTTGTATAAATAGACATTCCTATTTCCACCAAACAACAAGTTCAGGTTAGGAGCATACAACACTCAGAAAATATTTGCTAGCTTTCCATTTGTTAGCTTCCCACTTTCTGATACAAGTCGTAGAAAACAACTACTCTTCCAGAATCAACTATTCTGGTCTCAACACTTTCTTCGCTTCCCTCCCCAAAACCAACCCTTCTCGAATCTAAAGTACTCCCTTGCAATACATTGTTTAGGGTTTAAATTCGTTTCTCACCCCACACACCCGAAATTACCAAAATCAGCAGAAACCGTTTTCACCCTCAAACAGTTGTTCAATTAACAACCACGCCGGTGTGTTTGGCCGGCATGATCGACAAGCGTCGACCCTGCCGACCCTGTGCAGCAAAAATGAAAAAACAAAACCAAAATCCATCATTTGTATGGAAAAATCACAATCTTCACCACGTAGGTTGTCTACCTGATTACTTGCAGCTCCATTCTCTTCTTCTTGGTCATTGGATTCTACGTTTGGCTCAAGATATTCATCACTTCCATACCCATCATGAGTTTGAGGAAAATAAAAGTGAGGGTCATGCATGTAATCCATTTGATCATGGTCTGGTAGATCATCATACAAGTACTCATATGTAGGAGGAAAGTTAGAAGACTCCCCCATTTCAAAATCAGGATTTGAATCACTCATATCACTCATATCACAAATTTCTCAAAAACCCTAACTTTCCCCCCCCCC